>NC_086444.1:676258357-676265857 GCF_028390025.1 Pseudophryne corroboree
CTGTAGTGAGTGCTGGGACAGGTGTGTGTGTGTGTGGCACCTGTAGTGGGTGCTGGGAGAGGTGTGCGTGTGGCATTTGTAGTGAGTGCTGGGACAGGTGTGCGTGTGGCATCTGTAGTGAGTGCTGGGACAGGTTTGTTGGCACATGTAGCGAGTGCTGGGACAGGTGTGTGTGTGTGTGTGTGTGTGTGTGTGTGTGTGTGTGTGTGGCATCTGTAGTGAGTGCTGGGACAGGTGTGTGTGTGTGTGGCACCTGTAGTGAGTGCTGGGACAGGTGTGTGTGTGTGTGTGTGGCACCTGTAGTGAGTGCTGGGACAGGTGTGCGTGTGGCATCTGTAGTGAGTGCTGGGACAGGTGTGCGTGTGTGTCTGGCATCTGTAGTGAGTGCTGGGACAGGTTTGTTGGCACATGTAGCGAGTGCTGGGACAGGTGTGTGTGTGTGTGTGTGTGTGTGTGTGTGGCATCTGTAGTGAGTGCTGGGACAGGTTTGTTGGCATCTGTAGTGAGTGCTGGGACAGGTGTGTGTGTGTGTGTGTGTGTGTGTGTGTGTGTGTGGCACCTGTAGGGAGTGCTGGGACAGGTGTGTGTGTGGCACCTGTAGTGAGTGCTGGGACAGGTGTGTGTGTGGCACCTGTAGTGAGTGCTGGGACAGGTGTGCATGTGGCATCTGTAGTGAGTGCTGGGACAGGTGTGCATGTGGCATCTGTAGTGAGTGCTGGGACAGGTGTGCGTGTGTGTCTGGCATCTGTAGTGAGTGCTGGGACAGGTTTGTTGGCACATGTAGCGAGTGCTGGGACAGGTGTGTGTGGCATCTGTAGTGAGTGCTGGGACAGGTTTGTTGGCATCTGTAGTGAGTGCTGGTACAGGTGTGTGTGTGTGTGGCATCTGTAGCGAGTGCTGGGACAGGTTTGTTGGCATCTGTAGTGAGTGCTGGGACAGGTGTGTGTGTGTGTGTGTGTGTGTGTGTGTGTGTGTGGCATCTGTAGCGAGTGCTGGGACAGGATTGTTGGCACCTGTAGGGAGTGCTGGGACAGGTTTGTTGGCATCTGTAGTGAGTGCTGGGACAGGTGTGTGTGGGTGTGTGTGTGTGTGTGTGTGTGTGTGTGTGTGTGTGTGTGTGTGTGTGTGTGTGTGTGTGTGGCACCTGTAGTGAGTGCTGGGACAGGTGTGTTTGTGTGGCACCTGTAGTGAGTGCTGGGAGAGGTGTGCGTGTGGCATTTGTAGTGAGTGCTGGGACAGGTGTGCGTGTGGCATCTGTAGTGAGTGCTGGGACAGGTGTACGTGTGGCATCTGTAGTGAGTGCTGGGAAAGGTGTACGTGTGGCATCTGTAGTGAGTGCTGGGACAGGTGTGCGTGTGTGTCTGGCATCTGTAGTGAGTGCTGGGACAGGTTTGTTGGCACATGTAGCGAGTGCTGGGACAGGTGTGTGTGTGTGTGTGTGTGTGTGTGTGTGTGTGTGGCACCTGTAGTGAATGCTGGGACAGGTGTGTGTGTGGCACCTGTAGTGAATGCTGGGACAGGTGTGTGTGTGTGTCATCTGTAGTGAGTGCTGGGACAGGTGTGTGTGTGTGTGTGTGTGTGTGTGTGTGTGTGTGTGTGTGTGTGTGTGTGTGTCATCTGTAGTGAGTGCTGGGACAGGTGTGTGTGTGTGGCATCTGTAGTGAGTGCTGGGACAGGTGTCTGTGTGTGTGTGTGTGTGTGTGTGTGTGTGTGTATGTGTGTGTGTCATCTGTAGTGAGTGCTGGGACAGGTTTGTTGGCACCTGTAGTGAGTGCTGGGACAGATGTGCGTGTGGCATCTGTAGTGAGTGCTGGGACAGGTGTGTGTGTGTGTGTGTGTGTGTGTGTGTGTGTGTGTGTGTGTGTGTGTGTGTGTGTGTCACCTGTAGTGAGTGCTGGGACAGGTGTGTGTGTGTGGCACCTGTAGTGAGTGCTGAGAGAGGTGTGCGTGTGGCATCTGTAGTGAGTGCTGGGACAGGTGTGCGTGTGGCATCTGTAGTGAGTGCTGGGACAGGTTTGTTGGCACATGTAGCGAGTGCTGGGACAGGTGTGTATGTGTGTGTGTGTGTGTGTGGCACCTGTAGTGAGTGCTGGGACAGGTGTGTGTGTGTGGCACCTGTAGTGAGTGCTGGGACAGGTGTGCTTGTGGCATTTGTAGTGAGTGCTGGGACAGGTGTGTGTGTGTGTGTGTGTGTGTGTGTGTGTGTGTGTGTGTGTGTGTGTGTGTGTGTGTGTGGCACCTGTAGTGAGTGCTGGGACAGGTGTGTGTGTGTGTGTGTGTGTGTGTGTGTGTGGCACCTGTAGTGAGTGCTGGGAGGTGTGTGCGTGTGGCATTTGTAGTGAGTGCTGGGACAGGTGTGTGTGTGTGTGTGTGTGTGTGTGTGTGTGTGTGTGTGTGTGTGTGTGTGTGTGTGGCACCTGTAGTGAGTGCTGGGACAGGTGTGTGTGTGTGTGTGTGTGTGTGTGTGTGTGTGTGTGTGTGTGTGTGGCACCTGTAGTGAGTGCTGGGAGGTGTGTGCGTGTGGCATCTGTAGTGAGTGCTGGGACAGGGGTGTGTGTGGCACCTGTAGTGAGTGCTGGGACAGGTGTGTGTGTGTGTGTGGGGCACCTGCAGTGAGTGCTGGGAGAGGTGTGCGTGTGGCATCTGTAGTGAGTGCTGGGACAGGTGTGTGCATGTGGCATCTGTAGTGAGTGCTGGGACAGGTGTGTGTGCGTGTGGCATCTGTAGTGAGTGCTGGGACAGGTGTGTGTGTGTGGCATCTGTAGTGAGTGCTGGGACAGGTGTGTGTGTGTGTGTGTTTGGCATCTGTAGTGAGTGCTGGGACAGGTGTGTGTGCGTGTGGCATCTGTAGTGAGTGCTGGGACAGGTGTGTGTGTGTGGCATCTGTAGTGAGTGCTGGGACAGGTGTGTGTGTGTGTGTGTGTGTGTGTGTGTGTGTGTGTGTGTGTCTGTAGTGAGTGCTGGGACAGGTTTGTTGGCACATGTAGCGAGTGCTGGGACAGGTGTGTGTGTGTGTGTGTGTGTGTGTGTGTGTGTGTGTGTGTGTGGCATCTGTAGTGAGTGCTGGGACAGGTGTGTGTGTGTGTGTGTGTGTGTGTGTGTGTGTGTGTAGCATCTGTAGTGAGTGCTGGGACAGGTGTGTGTGTGGCATCTGTAGTGAGTGCTGGGACAGGTGTGTGTGTGTGTGTGTGTGTGTGTGTGTGTGTGTGTGTGTGTGTGTGTGTGTGTGTGTGTGGCATCTGTAGTGAGTGCTGGGACGTGTGTGTGTGTGTGTGTGTGTGTGTGTGGCATCTGTAGTGAGTGCTGGGACAGGTGTGTGTGTGTGTGTGTGTGTGTGTGTGTGTGTGTGTGGCATCTGTAGTGAGTGCTGGGACAGGTGTGTGTGCGTGTGTCATCTGTAGTGAGTGCTGGGACAGGTTTGTTGGCACCTGTAGTGAGTGCTGGGACGTGTGTGTGTGTGTGTGGCATCTGTAGTGAGTGCTGGGACAGGTGTGTGTGTGTGTGTGTGTGTGTGTGTGTGTGTGTGTGTGTGTGGCATCTGTAGTGAGTGCTGGGACAGGTGTGTGTGCGTGTGTCATCTGTAGTGAGTGCTGGGACAGGTTTGTTGGCACCTGTAGTGAGGTCTGGGACAGGTGTGTGTGTGGCACCTGTAGTGAGTGCTGGGACAGATGTGCGTGTGGCATCTGTAGTAAGTGCTGGGACAGGTGTGTGTGTGTGTGTGTGTGTGTGTGTGTGTGTGTGTGTGTCATCTGTAGTGAGTGCTGGGACAGGTGTGTGTGCGTGTGTGTGTGTGTGTGTGTGTCATCTGTAGTGAGTGCTGGGACAGGTGTGTGTGCGTGTGTCATCTGTAGTGAGTGCTGGGACAGGTTTGTTGGCACCTGTAGTGAGTGCTGGGAGAGGTGTGCGTGTGGCATTTGTAGTGAGTGCTGGGACAGGTGTGCGTGTGGCATCTGTAGTGAGTGCTGGGACAGGTGTGTGTGTGTGTGTCTGGCATCTGTAGTGAGTGCTGGGACAGGTGTGTGTGTGTGTGTGTGTGTGTGTGTGTGTGTGTGTGTGTGTGTGTGTGTGTGTGTGTGTGTCACCTGTAGTGAGTGCTGGGACAGGTGTGCGTGTGGCATTTGTAGTGAGTGCTGGGACAGGTGTGCGTGTGGCATCTGTAGTGAGTGCTGGGACAGGTGTGCGTGTGGCATCTGTAGTGAGTGCTGGGACAGGTGTGTGTGTGTGTGTGTGTGTGTGTGTGTGTGTGTGTGTGTGTGTGTGTGTGTGTGTGGCATCTGTAGTGAGTGCTGGGACAGGTGTGCGTGTGGCATCTGTAGTGAGTGCTGGAACAGGTGTGTGTGTGTGTGTGTGTGTGTGTGTGTGTGTGTGTGTGTGTGTGTGTGTAGTGAGTGCTGGGACAGGTTTGTTGGCACATGTAGCGAGTGCTGGGACAGGTGTGTGTGTGTGTGTGTGTGTGTGTATGTGTGTGTGTGGCACCTGTAGTGAGTGCTGGGACAGGTGTGTGTGTGGCATCTGTAGTGAGTGCTGGGACAGGTGTGCGTGTGGCATTTGTAGTGAGTGCTGGGACAGGTGTGTGTGTGGCATCTGTAGTGAGTGCTGGGACAGGTGTGTGTGTGTGTGTGTGTGTGTGGCACCTGTAGTGAGTGCTGGGACAGGTGTGTGTGTGTGTGTGTGTGTGTGTGTGTGTGGCACCTGTAGTGAGTGCTGGGACAGGTTTGTTGGCACCCGTAGTGAGTGCTGGGACAGGTGTGTGTGTGTGTGTGTGTGTGTGTGTGTGTGTGTGTGTCATCTGTAGTGAGTGCTGGGACAGGTGTGTGTGCGTGTGTCATCTGTAGTGAGTGCTGGGACAGGTGTGTGTGCGTGTGTCATCTGTAGTGAGTGCTGGGACAGGTGTGTGTGCGTGTGTCATCTGTAGTGAGTGCTGGGACAGGTGTGTGTGTGTGTGGCATCTGTAGTGAGTGCTGGGACAGGTTTGTTGGCACCTGTAGTGAGTGCTGGGACAGGTGTGTGTGTGGCACCTGGGACAGGTGTGTGTGTGTGTGTGTGTGTGTGTGTGTGTGGGGGGGGTTTGTGGCACCTGTAGTGAGTGCTGGGAGAGGTGTGTGTGTGTGTGGCACCTGTAGTGAGTGCTGGGAGAGGTGTGCGTGTGGCATTTGTAGTGAGTGCTGGGACAGGTGTGCGTGTGGCATCTGTAGTGAGTGCTGGAACAGGTGTGTGTGTGTGTGTGTGTGTGTGTGTGTCTGTAGTGAGTGCTGGGACAGGTTTGTTGGCACATGTAGCGAGTGCTGGGACAGGTGTGTGTGTGTGTGTGTGTGTGTGTGTGTGTGTGTATGTGTGTGTGTGTGGCACCTGTAGTGAGTGCTGGGACAGGTGTGTGTGTGGCATCTGTAGTGAGTGCTGGGACAGGTGTGCGTGTGGCATTTGTAGTGAGTGCTGGGACAGGTGTGTGTGTGGCATCTGTAGTGAGTGCTGGGACAGGTGTGTGTGTGTGTGTGTGTGTGTGTGTGTGTGTGTGTGTGTGTGTGTGTGTGTGTGTGTGTGTGTGTGTGTGGCACCTGTAGTGAGTGCTGGGACAGGTGTGTGTGTGTGTGTGTGTGTGTGTGTGTGGCACCTGTAGTGAGTGCTGGGACAGGTGTGTGTGTGGCATCTGTAGTGAGTGCTGGGACAGGTGTGTGTGTGGCATCTGTAGTGAGTGCTGGGACAGGTGTGTGTGTGTGTGTGTGTGTGTGTGTGTGTGTGTGTGTGTGTGTGTGTGTGTGTGTGTGTGTGTGTGTGGCATCTGTAGTGAGTGCTGGGACAGGTTTGTTGGCACCTGTAGTGAGTGCTGGGACAGGTGTGTGTGTGGCACCTGTAGTGAGTGCTGGGACAGGTGTGTGTGTGGCACCTGTAGTGAGTGCTGGGACAGGTGTGTGTGTGTGTGTGTGTGTGTGTGTGTGTGTGTGTGTGTGTGTGTGTGTGTGTGGGGGGGGGGTTTGTGGCACCTGTAGTGAGTGCTGGGAGAGGTGTGTGTGTGTGTGGCATCTGTAGTGAGTGCTGGGACAGGTGTGTGTGTGTGAGTGCGTGTGTCATCTGTAGTAAGTGCTGGGACAGGTGTGTGTGCGTGTGGCATCTGTAGTGAGTGCTGGGACAGGTGTGTGTGTGGCACCTGTAGTGAGTGCTGGGACAGGTGTGTGTGTGTGGCACCTGTAGTGAGTGCTGGGACAGGTGTGTGTGTGGCACCTGTAGTGAGTGCTGGGACAGGTGTGTGTGTGGCAATTGTAGTGAGTGCTGGGACAGGTGTGTGTAGCACCTGTAGTGAGTGCTGGGACAGGTGTGTGTGTGTGTGTGTGTGTGTGTGTGTGTGTGTGGCACCTGTAGTGAGTGCTGGGACAGGTGTGTGTGTGTGTGTGTGTGTGTGTGTGTGTGTGTGTGTGTGTGTTTGTGGCACCTGTAGTGAGTGCTGGGAGAGGTGTGTGTGTGTGTGGCACCTGTAGTGAGTGCTGGGAGAGGTGTGCGTGTGGCATTTGTAGTGAGTGCTGGGACAGGTGTGCGTGTGGCATCTGTAGTGAGTGCTGGAACAGGTGTGTGTGTGTGTGTGTGTGTGTGTGTGTGTGTGTGTGTGTGTGTGTGTGTGTGTGTGTGTGTGTGTGTGTGTGTGTGGCATCTGTAGTGAGTGCTGGGACAGGTTTGTTGGCACATGTAGCGAGTGCTGGGACAGGTGTGTGTGTGTGTGTGTGGGTTTGTGGCACCTGTAGTGAGTGCTGGGAGAGGTGTGTGTGTGTGGCACCTGTAGTGAGTGCTGGTAGAGGTGTGCGTGTGGTATTTGTAGTGAGTGCTGGGACAGGTGTGCGTGTGGCATCTGTAGTGAGTGCTGGAACAGGTGTGTGTGTGTGTGTGTCTGGCATCTGTAGTGAGTGCTGGGACAGGTTTGTTGGCACACGTAGCGAGTGCTGGGACAGGTGTGTGTGTGTGTGTGTGTGTGTGTGTGTGTGTGGCACCTGTAGTGAGTGCTGGGACAGGTGTGCGTGTGGCATCTGTAGTGAGTGCTGGGACAGGTGTGCGTGTGGCATCTGTAGTGAGTGCTGGGACAGGTGTGCGTGTGGCATCTGTAGTGAGTGCTGGGACAGGTGTGCGTGTGGCATCTGTAGTGAGTGCTGGGACAGGTGTGCGTGTGGCATCTGTAGTGAGTGCTGGGACAGGTGTGCGTGTGGCATCTGTAGTGAGTGCTGGGACAGGTGTGCGTGTGGCATCTGTAGTGAGTGCTGGGACAGGTGTGCGTGTGGCATCTGTAGTGAGTGCTGGGACAGGTGTGCGTGTGGCATCTGTAGTGAGTGCTGGGACAGGTGTGCGTGTGGCATCTGTAGTGAGTGCTGGGACAGGTGTGCGTGTGGCATCTGTAGTGAGTGCTGGGACAGGTGTGCGTGTGGCATCTGTAGTGAGTGCTGGGACAGGTGTGTGTGTGTGTGTGGCATCTGTAGTGAGTGCTGGGACAGGTGTGTGTGTGGCATCTGTAGTGAGTGC
>NC_086444.1:677237954-677320454 GCF_028390025.1 Pseudophryne corroboree
GCCCTGAAGCCGCCTTCACAACTAGTGAACCTCTCTCCTTGAAGTCCTTAATCCGATAAATGGTTGCTTTAGGTGCGATTTTCTTGCCTGTGAAGCCCTTTTTGTGCAAAGCAATGATGACTGCACGTCTTTCCTTGCAGGGTAACCATGGTTAACAGAGGAAGAACAATGATTTCAAGCTTTTTTAAAGCTTCCAGTCTGTTCTAACTCAACCAGCATGATAGTGATCTCCAGCCTTGTCCTCGTCAACACACTCACACATGTTAACGAGAAAATCACTGACATGATGTGAGCTGGTCCTTTTGTGGCATGGCTGAAATGCAGTGGAAATGTTTTGGGGATTAAGTTCATTGTCATGGCACAGAGGTCCTTTGCAATTCATCTGATCACTCTTCATGACATTCTGGAGTGTATGCAAATTGCAATCAAAAACTGAGGCAGCAGACTTTGTGAAAATTAATATTTGTGTCATTCTCAAAACTATTGGCCATGGCTGTACATCTGGGATGTAGTTGATATCCCAGTGGTCAGAGTAGCGGTGCCAGAATCCTGATAGCTGTCAGATTGCTGATGCTGGAATCCCGACCGTAATTATGCCAGCAGGGTTAGGCTGTGTGGTATAGATGTTGGGGTAAGGCTACGGGGGTGAGTGGGTAGGCTTAGTCTGTCGGGAGAGATTATTAGGATTAGCGTTACCGCGCTCCTTATGGGATTTCAGGCTGTTGCGATGCAGGTGTCGGTATATTGACTGCCGGGATCCCATCCAACACGTGCATATATGAGCGCTTTTTTGTGCATTTTTCGCAGCATTTATGAAAGTACCCTAAAATGGATTGGTCATACCAAAACACTTTATTATGCAAATTATAATTTTTAATTGTTTCAGATATTAAGAGGTTTCATTTCAATACCCTTTTTTTCATGTTTTGGATTTCTTATGTATTTTACATTTTGTGTTGCCTCCACTTTGAGCACCTATTGTAAGATTAGTGTGTATGTATATTATAAGCTATGATCGTGCAGAATACTTGTTAGTTTCTTAAGCAGTGTGTGTTATGAACATGTGATATTGTAATTAGAAGTCATTATTCTTCGATTAAAGAGAGATTGTATTATGCATATGCTTCATCATTATCCTAATTTTCTCCGGCAGGGTCCACAGGTTATCCACAGGATAACAATGGGATATGATGGAGCGACAGCAAATTGGCACCAAATGATCAAAAGCTTTCAGGCCTCCCAGGATGCAATGGGCCCGTCCATATATCCCCGCCCACTGGCTCAGGCAAATCAGTTTTTTGTTTGGTGCGGCAGCAGCCGGACCATGGTCAGAGGGCTGCTGTTCGTTTTAACAGTCCTAAGCTTTCTTATGTTATTTTTTAGTCTTACCAGTTTTTTGAGGGATCTTTTCTAAACAGCGTCTTATACACTTAGAAAGAGTCGCTCCAACAGCTCTCCGCCGGGCCGCGACAACGCTTACCCACGAGTACAGTGCTGTTTCGGCAGGCGTCTGTGTGTGATTAGCAGGTCCAGCAGACGTTACCAGGCTGTGGCCAGAGCACGGAAAGAAGGTAAGGCATCTATTCCGCTTAGTAGATGGAATACGCACACAGCCGCACTGTATTGGGAGGGGACTACCAAACAGTAGCTGACTCGGCTGCCACCGCGGGTGCACCAGTGCTAGGCCTTAGGGATCTTAGGCACCAGGAGTAGTATGAGGCCGCAATCCCTAGGGTTGATGTCAGCAGGAGGAGTTAGAAGCTCTCCTGGTCGCCCCTCCTCCCCGGTTCATGACCAGTTTCCGCCGAGTCTCCCGCCATGAACGGTTTCCTCACTTCCGTCCCAGACGCTACCACGAGGGGACTTGGTCACAGCATAGGCTGCTGCGTCTGTGTTCACTAAGCGCTACTGCGAGGAGACCCGGTCGCAGCATTGGGCTGTGTGACCGGTGCGTCTGTGTTCACTGAGCATCTGTGTTCACTATAGGTTCCCGGAGCGACAGTGTACACTAGTAGTGTCTGGATCCACTCAGCGTTCGCTAACGTATTGATAGATCCTGGAATCGAGGCGAGTCTCCCTGTATCCCACTCTACTGAGTATGGGCTATACAGCACTAAATTTCTATCTACTTTGTTCAGTATGAATAGTTAAGTTAAGTGCCTATTGCGTATGAGTCTGTGTACATTTACTGTGGTTTTCTTCGCATTGCGTCTGAATACGTTAGATCTGTGTAAAACGGGATTCAGTAATATGTACTCCTACATACTTTAAAATGTGTTTGTAGTTGATAATGTGCTCATATGACTAATATATAACATGTGACTGACTGCTAGTGTGATTGCTGACTTTAATATATGTTTGTCAGTTGTTTCTTCTGATCCTCAATGCTGGTGCATGGGTAGGGTCAGATTGATATCACTTTAGAAGGTTAAAGTGATTACAATCACAAATTGTGTAGTACACTGTGAAAGTGCTGATTATCATGTCTAAGAGCGGCAAAAGTGGTCAAGGTACACTTAGAGTAACACCAACACTCATATCATGTTTGTCTTGCAAAACTGTATTATCCTCTCAGGATCTGGTTCAGGATGGTTTATGGTGTTTTGCTTTTCAGTAAAATACAAGGCAGATCCCTGTGCAACGTCGGGTAAGTAGAAAGTATTTTTACCTCGGAACAAGATATCCAAGGTACAGTCAAGAACTCAGGAGTTGTTATACAGTCAAACAGTATCAATTCACGCAGCAATGCAAGTGAAGGGATTGATGGTGTCAACATTTGACATGGTGGAGTATGCACAATTCCATTCAAGACCTCTGCAGCATCTGATTCTGGCCAGATGGAATGGAGTACATCAGACAATAAAAAAACGGTATTTTCAGAAAAGGTAAGAAAGTCATTAGCCTGGTAGCTACAGACATCCCATCTTGACAAGGGGAGACCTTTTTGGATATCAGATTGGGAGATCCTGACAACAGAGGCCAGTCTTCAGGGCTGGGGAGCAGTGTCTGGAAAATGAAGGTTCCAGGGACAATGGACCACAGAAGAAAGTTGCCTGCCAATAAACCTGTTAGAATTTCGGGCCATATACATGGCACTGATTCAGGCAAACGTCAGGTACAGATGGATCCACCTTGGGCTATGTTTGCACAGACCTTGTCTAGTATAGCTGAACGGGTAATTCCTACAGCTTCTTTACCAGGAATGGGGTACACGATTAACCCATACATGCAGCGCCCTACCTACGGTATATCATTTCCCCCAGCAGCTTCTCATGAAACAAGTTGATACCGATGGTTAGTAAACCTTCACAGGCTACACAAGATTATTCATCGGAAGATGAAAATTCAGTTTACTCTACTTTGGCATACGAAGAGGAGGAAGGTGGTCTCGGCTCAGTGGATATAGCTGAATTAATTAGAGCTATGAAGGCCATTCTATCCTTAGAGGACTCAGCAGAGCCTTTGTTAAAAACCAAGGCACCTGTATTTAAACGTCCCAAAACAGTTAAGACTGAGTTTCCAGGGTCAGACCAGCTGACTGAAATCACGGAAGAGGCTTGGGCTACACCCAATAAAAAATATAGAATTCCCCAAAAATGTGATTCCAATTATCCTTTTCCAGCAGGGGACTGTTCAAAAAGGGAGGTGGCTCCTAAAGTAGATACGCATGTAATTCGATTAGTGCGAAAGTCTATTTTGCCTTTACCGTCAACATCATTAAATGATGTCACGGATAGAGTGGATGGTTTTCTGAAAACCATATTTTCTCTGTCTGGGGCAGTCATAAGGCCAGCCATGGCTTCAGCTTGGATGGCAAAGGCAGTGGCTGCCCGGGCTGATGCACTGGAAGAGGATGTTTTCTCAGCTTCTAGAGAACAAATATCCTATATAGCTCATATTAAACAGGCTGCAGTATTCTTGGAAGAAGTGGCATTAGATATGGGTACTATTGCTTCTAGGGCATCAGCCTCAATAATAGCTGCTCGCAGAGCACTTTGGTTACGTACATGGAAAGCTGATTCAGAATCAAAGAAGGTTTTGTAATCTTTGCCTTTTGCTGGAAATATTCATTTTGGTAAAGAATTGACAGATATTCTGGAGTCAGAAGCAGACTCCAAGAAGGTCAAGTTTCCTTCCACATATAACCCCAAACCTAAGGGTCCAGTTTTTCAGTCGCAAGGAAAAGCGAAGGGAAAAAGTTATCTTAAGCAGCCCCAATACAATAAATTGGGAAAGTGAAAGAAGCATTGGGCTACCAGAAGGCCAGCTTCCCAACCAGAAGATAAGCCATCAGCCTGATGGTGCGGGCCTCCTCCTGGGGACCCCAGGGTAGGGAGCCGGCTTCTTCAGTTTGCACAGATCTGGCAGCAGTCTACAACAGATGCTTGGGTGCAAGAAGCAGTATCAAGAAGCATCCTCCTCGAAGGTTCTTCTGCACCTGCCCGTCTCAGGTGGAGGCGAAGGCAAGGGCCTTGCAAGAAGCAGTTCAGAAATTGCTTCAGTCAGGAGTAGTCATTCCAGTACCCCCTGCACAACTGGGACAGGGTTTTTACTCCAACCTGTTTTGGGTTCAGAAGCCAAATGGGTCTTTTCGACCCATTCTCAATCTCAAAATGCTAAACAAATACATTTGTGTACCACGGTTTCACATGGAGACATTACGCTCCATAGTTTTGGCCTTGGAACCAGGGGATTATATGGTATCCCTGGATATTCAGTATGCATACCTATATGTTCCTATAGCACTGTCCCATCAGTGTTATCTCAGGTTCGCTATCCTCCAGCAGCATTTTCAGTTCCAGGCCTTACCCTTTGGGTTAGCCACAGCCCCCAGAGTATTTACCAAGATCATGGTGGTTATGGCAGCTTATCTCCGCAAGCAGGGGATAAGAATTTTTATATACCTCGACGACCTTAACAATAACATGTCTGCAGAGGCACGGCTGGCTCATAAATTGGGCAAAGTAGTCTCTGGTTCTGTCACAACGTTTGACTCACTTGGGGGATTCAAGTCTGCAGAAAGTATTTTTACCTCGGAACAAGATATCCAAGATGCAGTCAAGGACTCAGGATATGTTATACAGTCAAACAGTATCCGTTCACGCAGCAATGCGAGTGATGGGTTTGATGGTGTCAACATTCGACATGTTGGAGTATGCACAATTCCATTCAAGACCTCTGCAGCATCTGATTCTGGCCAGATGGAATGGAGTACATCAGACAATAAAGAAACAGACTATGGTACTTTCAGAAAAGGTAAGAAAGTCATTAGCCTGGTGGCTACAGACATCCCATCTAGACAAGGGGAGACCCTTTTGGATATCAGATTGGGAGATCCTGACAACAGAGGCAAGTCTTCAGGGCTGGGGAGCAGTGTCTGGAAAATGAAGGTTCCAGGGACAATGGGCCACAGAAGAAAGTTGCCTGCCAATAAACCTGTTAGAACTTCGGGCCATATACATGGCACTGATTTAGGCAAAGGACACTCAAGGAAAACTAGTCCAGATCCATTCGGACAATGCAACGGCAGTAGCGTACTTCAACCATCAGGGAGGAACCCGCAGCCAGACAGCAATGAAGGAGGTAAGTCACATTCTAAAGTGGGCAGAACTCCATCTCCCAGCCTTGTCTGCAGTATTCGTTCCGGGAGTCCTAAACTGGGAAGCGGACTCTCTCAGTTGACACGCCATTCAGGCAAGCGAATGGGCTCTACATCCGGAGGTCTTTCAGATTCTAGTAGACAAGTGGGGTTTGTCGGAGATGGGTCTCATGGCATCCCGTCTGAACAACAAAGTGCCCGCATACGGGTCAAGAACAAAGGATCCCAAAGTAATCTTTGTGGACGCCTTGTCAGTGAAATGGGACTTTCATCTGGCGTATCTGTTTCCTCCGATCATCCTGTTACCCAGGGTGGTGATGAAAATAAAGCAAGCAAAGGGTGCCGTGATTCTAATAGCTCCGGCTTGGCCCAGAAGGCATTGGTACACAGATCTGCAGAGAATGTCGATGGATGCTCCACTTCTGCTTCCTCAATGTCCACATCTACTAATGCAGGGTCCTTGTTATCATAGACATCTGGATCGACTGGCTTTGATGGCGTGGCTCTTGAAACCCTCCTCAGCTCGTATTTATCACCGAACATGGCAGGCCTATATTCATTGGTGCAGTGAAAGAAGTATGGACCCAAAATCTTTCAGCATTTTCAGGGTCTTGGCTTTCCTTCAGGCAGGAATGGAGAAAAGTTTGAAGGTGGCTTCCTTGAGAGTTTTAATTATCAGCATTGACTGTATGGTTCCAAAAGAAAAATTGCCAATTTACAGGATGTGCGTACTTTTTTCCAGGGAATGCTGCGCATTCAACCTCCTGTTCCTCCTACAGCATCTTGGGACTTAAGTCTAGTCCTGAAAGCTCTTCAAGTTGCTCCTTTTGAAACACTTAATAAAGTGGATCTTAAATGGTTGACAGCTAAAGTTCTCTTTCTACTGACTATGGCATCAGCTAGAAGAGTGTCAGATTTAGGAGCGCTGTCATGTCGTTCCCCTTTTCTGATTTTTTTTTTTATCCAGATAAAGCAGTTCTTAGAACTAGGTCTGGGTATCTTCCGAAGGTGGTGTCTAAATTCCACCTTAATGAAGAAATTGTAGTCCCGGCTTTTCAGGTATCTGGACTTTCTGCGGGAGTTGCGTCGCTGGATGTGGTCCTGGCATTAAGGATCTATGTGGATCGTACCAGTGCCATCAGAAAGACAGATTCTCTCTTTATTCTCTACGGATTTCACAAGAGAGGATGGCCTGCTACTAAACAGATGCTGGCAAGATGGCTTCGAATGACTATTTCAGAAGCATACTCTCAAGCTGATCTCCCTGTTCCGGCTAATGTCTCTGCTCACTCTACTCGTAAGGTAGGTCCATCATGGGCAGCACAACATGGTGCTTCAGCAGAACAGATGTAAGGCAGCCACATGGTCTTCCATTAACACATTCATTAGACATTATGCCTTGGATACTTTTGCCTCTCATGACGCTGAATTCGGGCGTAAGGTTCTCCTGTCCAATCAGGAGCGTCCCCACCACTAAATTGCTTTGGGAAATCCCATTGTTATCCTGTGTATAACCTGTGGACCCTGCCGGAGAAATATACATTATGGTAAGAACTTACCGTTTATAACTGTATTTCTCCTAAGTCCACAGGGATCCTGCCCTGACGCACCAGATTTGAGGAGCCTTCTACTCACTAACCTCTTCCTTCTTGTACAAAAGGGTGTGCATGTGTGTTCTTCTCGCCTGATTAGGGCTCTACATCAGTGGTTCTCAAACTCTGTCCTCAGGACCCCACACGGTTCACATTTTCCATGTCACCCAGCAGGTGAACTGTGTATCACCAACTGTCACATTTTAAAAATCTACAGGTAACCTGCAAAACATGAACCGTGTGGGGTCCTGAGGACCGAGTTTGAGAACCTGTGCTCTACATGATGCTCCTGCCTAGTGCTTTGGAATACAACTGAATTTGCATTAGCCAATAGGCGGGGGGATATATGGACGGACCCGTTGAATCCTGGGAGGCCTGAAAGCTTTTGATCGTTTGGTGCCAATCCGCTGTCGCGCCATCATATCCCATTGTTATCCTGTGGACTTAGGAGAAATACTGTTATCAACGGTAAGTTCTTCCATAACGTATATATCCCCAGCAACACTAATGATACTGAGCAAAAAGCCCCAATGCCAGATAATGAACCTACTATTAGGACCCCTGTTAAGCATATTGGTAAATGTGGTGGGCAGAATACTTAGTGGCCTATGCGCGACTGTGGATGTGATACAGCCTCTTGGCCTCAAATTGGTAGCGATAAGTCTCTCTTAATATTGCCACCTGTTTGTATAAACAATTTGAAATAAATTATTTTGCCTCCTGTACAGCATCAGGATCGGCCTATGTACAGTTAGCGTTTTAGGACCGTGGCCATATTCAGAAACAAGCTAGAACATTTGTGAAATTGTTTAATACATTGGCTTCCAACCATGACTCATGCCGGGTACACACCTATAGATAGATATATCTACAGACAGAATGGGCACTGTGTTTTGCATACACAATGCCCGATCCGTCGTGACTGACGTCTAGAACTTGGCAGGCATGTACGTGCGCCCGGCCACTTGCGCTGTCAATCACTGCCAGCTTGTACAGCAAGTATATCTGAAGATATATCATCGCCTATTGGCTGTGCTGCACAGCTGGCATGATATGGCTGAATGACAGCATTCACAGACACTTCGTTGGTACACACTGGCCGAACGTCCGATATATCGCCCAATGTGTACAAACCTTAACAGTCTTAAGTCACCTACGCTTAAGTACAGGTCTTAGCTGTACTTGAGCACAGGTGACTTAATTAGTACCTTGGTTATTTTTATTTAACCATCTGTGCTCATGCATGGATTTTAAAACCTGAACTGTTAGTGTGCCTTGAAGAATGAAGCTGGGAATCACTGATCTAATCTGTGTAAAACACTGGACGCAAAGCGCTTTTAGTGTAGTTAGTTTTTTTTTTTTTATGTCTAGGTATGGAACATCCTTTGGTTTCTTGGCTCAATTTCTTTAATATCTATAGACTATTTATGTCTGCCACCATGGCAATTCTTGTCACTCCTCTAACTCTCTTATGAGACTGTCTTGTAATATAACAATCTCAGACATTGATTTGGTATTTTCCTATTGTCTTACAGTCCAATCCAAAATACAGTGAAGAGAAGAACCGCTGTGAATATCTCCACAATAAACTGGCTCACATAAAAAAACAGATTGCACAATATGACCAACAACCGTTCCAGAGTTGGCATTAATGCCATGTCTGGGTTGCAGTATCTTTGCACCTGGGTACACAACTGTTTTCCACCCCCACCCCCCTTTTTTTTTTTTCTTTTTCTTCTTCTTCTCTCTTGTGAATGATCTACAGATTCCCATAGCTCCAAACAGCACCAATGAAAGTACTGGAGAAAGGAGCAGACAGCCTACCGTTTGTTCTATTCCTGAGCATCTTACTTACCAAACAAAGTTGTGGAAGCTGCTCCACAAAACCACAGTTCTACTTTTTATTAGTTTTTGGGTTTTTTCGGTTTGTTTCCCCTCCTGTCCACCCTCCCATTTTCATTGGTTGGACAAATATCAAAAAGACAATGCCAAATGCAAGAGGATTTGCTATTTTTATTTCATGAATTATTGCTGGAAACCAATAATAAAACCATGCAGATAAATGTATGCAAAAAAACCTTGTATGTGTGCTTTTGAAGCAAAAGCTAGGTGATGAAGTAACATCCTGGACCAATGAAGTTCAGATTTTTTTTATAGATTAGTGCAGCGGTTCTCAAACTGTGTGCCGTGGCTTCCTGGGGTGCCTCGGGATACTTGCAGGAGTGCCCTGGGCTGGTGGTCAAGGACCAATTCAAATTCTTTACAGTCAGTGTAACAGACAAAACCACAGCTGGTGGCTTCCAATCATAAAATGTTGGCAAACAGAAGTGACTTCTGTCCCTTCCCACATAACTGAACCTAAGGATGACTTCTAAACATAAATATTTTTTTCTGAATTTCTCAATAAGAAGCTTTTGGACTAGGGGTGCCGTGAAAATGTTTCTGATACTCTAGGGGGCCATGACTCAAAGGTTTGAGAACCACTGGATTAGTGCTTTAGTTAATAGCAGCACACTTTTTCCAGGACCTATTATGGTTAGGGGGAAGCTTATGTTTGCAAAGCCAACCCTTTAGGTCTGCATTTAATTCATTCTCTAGATTTCATGTAATAAGTACCTTTTGATTTAAAAAAAATAAAAATAGTTTCTCTTACGTCCTAGAGGATGCTGGGGACTCCAAAAGGACCATGGGGTATAGACTGGAACCGCAGGAGACATGGGCACACTAAAAGACTTTGACTGGGTGTGAACTGGCTCCTCCCTCTATGCCCCTCCTCCAGACCTCAGTTAGATTCTGTGCCCAGGAGAGACTGGACACACACTAGGCGAGCTCTACTGAGTTTCTCTGGAAAGACTTTGTTAGGCTTTTATATTTTCAGGGAGACCTGCTGGCTGCAGGCTCCCTGCTTCGTGGGACTGAGGGGAGAGAAGTCAGACCTATTTCTTCTGAGTTAAGGGCTCTGCTTCTTAGGCTACTGAACACCATTAGCTCCAGAGGGTTCGATCACTTGATGCGCCTAGCTGCTTGTTCCCGGAGCCGCGCCGTCACCCCCCTCACAGAAGCCAGAAGAAAGAAGCCGGGTGAGTATGCAGAAGGCAGAAGACTTCAGTGACGGCAGAAGACTTCACTAACGGAGGTACAGCGCAGCGGTCGCGCTGCGTTCCATGCTCCCACACACACACCAACGGCACGTGCAGGGTGCTGGGGGAGAGCGCCCTGGGCAGCAAGTTACTGAGGTTCTTTTGACTGGCAAAAGATGCATATTCGGTGCCCGGGCAGCGTGTACGAAACCCCTGCCAGTATAAAAAAATGCAAATTAAAGCGGGACTACAGCGCGCCGGGAAGGGGCGGGGCTTAGCCGCACAGCTTACCAGCGCCATTTTATCTCTTCACAGTGCATGCAGAGACGCTGGCCCGGACCTCCACTCTCCTTACAAGTACAAGGGAGCAAAACGGGGGGGGGGGGGGGGGGGCGGGGCGGGCACAAACAGTTTGGTACTATATATGTATATGTATTTACAGCGCAGCCATCATATATTATTTATTTAGTAGTATATGGGCGCTGGGGTGTGAGCTGGCATACTCCCTCTGTGTTCTCTCTACAGGCTTCCCTGTGGGTCTGTCCCCTTTCGGCCGGTGTGGATGTGTCGGTACTGCGTGTTGACATGTCTGAGGCTGAGTGTTCCTCCCCGGAGGAAGTTACTGGGTGCGCGGAGAAGGATTTGGGAATGACTGTCGGCACAGCCGACTGCTGATTGGGTGAATATGTTGGGTACATTGAATGCAAATGTGGCATTGTCTAAGAGGCTAGATAAATCTGATTCTCAGACACAAACATGTAGAAAATCCATGGAGGACGCTTTGTCTCAGGTACAGGCCTCCTCAGGGTCACAAAAACGTTCTTTTACCCAGATGGCAGATACAGATACCGACTCTGATTCCAGTATCGACTTCAATGAGGCCAGTTTACAGCCGAAGGTGGTTAAGAGTATTCAGTACATGATTGTGGCTATTAAAGATGTTTTACATATTTCTGAAGAGCCTGCTGTTCCAGATACGAGGGTTTGTATAAGGGAAAAAAACCTGAGGTGACATTTCCCCCCTCTCATGAACTGAACGCTCTTTGTGAAAAGGCTTGGGAGTCGCCTGACAATAGGTGGCAGATTCCCAAGAGAATTTTTATGGCATATCCTTTCCCCTCTGACGACAGGGAGAAATGGGAGTCATCTCCCAATGTGGACACGGCTCTGTCCCGACTGTCCAAAAAAGTGGCGCTCCCGTCTCCTGACACGGCTGCCCTCAAGGATCCGGCGGATCGCAAGCTGGAGACGACATTGAAGGCCATTTTCGTCACTACTGGTGGACTCCTTTGGCCTGCCGTGGCGTCGTCATGGGTGAGTAGTGCTATTGCTAAGTGGGCTGATAATTTAGCATCTGACATGGATACCCTTGATAAGGATAACATTCTTTTGACTCTTGGCTATATCAAGGACGCTGCAGATTACCTAAAGGATGCGGCGAGGGATATTGGCCTCTTGGGATCAAGGGCCAATGCCATGGCGGTCTCGGCCAGGAGGGCGCTGTGGATTCATCAATGGAATGCTGATCCCGACTCCAAGAAAGCTATGGAAGCTCTCCCTTTTAAAGGTAGTGTCTTGTTTGGTGACGGCCTTGCTGACCTGGTGTCTACCGCTGCTGCGGGTAAGTCATCTTTTCTTCCTTATGTTCCCACACAACAGAAAAAGGCGCCCCATTATCAGATGCAGTTCTTTCGGCCTAATAAATACAAAAAAGGAAAGGGCTCGTCCTTCCTCGCTTCAAAGGGTAGAGGAAGGGGAAAAAGGTCGCCTGCTGTGTCTGGCGCCCAGGACCAAAAGTCCTCCCCCGCCTCTGCCAAGTCCACCGTATGACGCTGGGGCTCCCCTACGGGAGTCCGTGCTGGTGGGGGGCCGTCTCCGAATCTTCATTCAGGTCTAAATAGAGATGCGTGTGCAGCACTGAATGCGTATTTGTTTTATGTGATATATATATTTTTTTTTTTATGTATACATAGATATATGCTTTTTAATGTGGCAAATTGTTATTGAGTATACAATACTAAGTAAGATTATTAGGTGATATCATCCAGAGAGCTTACCATAGAGTTAATATACAGCTGGATAAATAATTATATGGAACGCATAGAGTCCTAATACGTGAATGCAGATACAAAATCAAAGTGAGGTATGGACCGCAACGTATACGCATGCGCCAATTGGGTGGCGCTTGATTTAAAACTCCGTGCAATTGCAGTGCATGTATGGACACTGAGGAAGCCGCTGAGCTGTATATCTAAGCGGGGAAACGCGTTTGTCGGATGTACTGCTAAGGAGTTTTTCATGAGACATCTTTACCCTATTACTGGCCGGCCAGAGACACCTGTACTTGCAGATAATATCTGAGATTATACCTGCTATCCACCAGACAGTGGACTCCGGATAAGGCTGTATTTGGAAGCGACAGCCGGGAGAGGTATCAATTTGATGTGTGCAAAGCTGAACACTCGTGCGCAGATAATTATCCTTACTAAAAGCCATAATCACGACATATTATAAGTATAGCTCACACTGGTTTAAAACTTAATGGTGTGAGGAATTTCATCTGGAAAGTATATCCAACTGGCTGCATGCTAAAGAACTGTTACCTTTGTGATTAATCCAGGTGTGCTAAATGACCGGACAATTGTCTATTATAACAACTGAGGAAACATACTTATCAGTCGGACATATGCATTGAATGGTAACATTCACGCGTTCACGATTTACTGTCAAAAGCATATAAGGAAGTAACATCCAGCTTTAATATTCAGCTGTATACATATATAAATAATCAGTGAGGAACAGTTTTCTCTGGTTCGGTATATAAAGCAGGATTTATCCTGCAAGATATATAGCTTAATTGTCATATACTGTAATTGTTTTACATGGTACGGGTGTGTAAGATGTATTTTAATATATGATATTAAATCAATGAGTTTTTAGTGTAAAAGTGCCCGCGCTGTTCTTTTTTGTGTGTTTTCTTCATTCAGGTCTGGTTTCAATCGGCCCTGGATCCTTGGGTCTTAGACAGTGTCCCAAGGGTACAAACTGGAGTTTCAGGAGATGCCCCCCCGCCACTTTTTCAAATCTGCCTTGCTAGTTTCTCTTCCAGAAAGAGAAGTGGTAAATGCTGCGATACAAAAGCTGTGTCAACAGAGGGTCATTGTCCCGGTACCCCCGTCCCAACGGGGGGGAGGGTTCTGTTCGAGCCTCTTTGTCGTGCCGAAGCCGGACGGCTCGGTCAGACCGATTCTGAACCTAAAATCCCTCAATCCATACTTGAAAACTTTTTCAAGTTCAAGATTGAATCTCTTCGAGCGGTGATGTCCAGCCTAGAAGGGGGGGATTTTATGGCGTCAGTCGACATAAAGGATGCCTACTTACACGTCCCGATATATCCTCCTCATCAGGCCTTCCTTAGATTTGCGGTGCAGGATTGTCATTACCAATTTCAGCCGTTGCCATTTGGGCTTCCCACGGCCCCGAGGGTCTTCACCAAGGTGATGGCGGAAATGATGGTACTCCTACGTAAGCAGGGGGTCACAATTATCCCGTACTTGGATGATCTCCTGATAAAGGCAAGATCAAAAGAGCAGTTGTTGAGAAATGTGGAACTCTCCCTGACGGTTCTGCAACGTCATGGTTGGATTCTAAATTTGCCAAAGTCTCACTTGATTCCGACAACTAGGCTGCCCTTCTTGGGCATGATCTTAGACACAGAACTACGGAGGGTGTTTCTTCCGGCGGAAAAAGCTCTGGAAATCCAGACCATGGTCAAGGAGATTCTGAGACCGGCAAGAATGTCAATTCATCAATGCACTCTAGTGCTAGGTTAGATGGTTGCGGCTTACGAAGCCATTCCGTTTGGCAGGTTTCATGCCCGGGTGTTTCAGTGGGATCTGCTGAACAAATGGTCTGGGTCTCACCTGCAGATGCACCGGAAAATAAGTATATCTTCCAGGACCAGAATTTCTCTCCTGTGGTGGCTGCAAAGTTCTCACCTTCTAGAGGGACGCCGATTCGGAATCCAGGATTGGGTCCTACTGACCACAGATGCAAGTCTCCGAGGCTGGGGTGCAGTCACACAAGGACGAATTTTCCAGGGAAAATGGTCAAGCCAGGAATCTTGTCTCCACATAAATGTTCTGGAGTTAAGAGCCATTTACAACGGCCTCCTGCAAGCGAAGAACCTTCTTCAAGGTCTACCTGTCCTGATCCAGTCGGACAACATAACAGCGGTGGCGTACGTAAACCGCCAGGGCGGAACAAGGAGCAGGATGGCAATGGCGGAGGCCACAAGAGTTCTCAGCTGGGCGGAACAGCACGTGAGCGCTCTGTCAGCAGTTTTCCTTCCGGGCGTGGACAACTGGGAAGCAGACTTTCTCAGCAGACACTATCTCCATCCAGGAGAGTGGGCCCTTCATCCAGAGGTGTTTGCAGAAGTGACAAGGCGTTGGGGAATTCCTCAAACATGATGGCATCTCGCCTGAACAAGAAGCTTCCGAGGTATTGTTCCAGGTCAAGTGACCCTCAAGCCAGTGCAGTGGACGCCCTGGTAAACTCCGTGGGTGTTTCAGTCGATGTATTTGTTCCCCCCGCTTCCTCTCATTCCAAGAGTGCTGAGGATCATAAGACGAACAAGGGTTCAGGCAATACTCGTCGTTCCAGAATGGCCACGGAGGGCCTGGTATCCGGATCTTCAGGAATTACTCGTAGAAGGTCCTTGGCCGCTTCTTCTAAGAGAGGACCTGTTACTGCAGGGGCCATGCGTGTATCCGGACTTACCGCGGCTGCGTTTCACGGCGAGGAGGTTGAACGCCAGATCCTAGCTCGGAAAGGTATTCCTGTTGAAGTCATGCCCACTCTCCTTAAGGCTAGAAAGGAGGTCACGGCAAAACATTATCACCGTATTTGGAGAAAATGTGTCGTGGTGTGAAACCAAAGCAGCTCCTGTGGAGGAGTTTCACTTGGGTCGTTTCCTCCATTTTTTGCAGGCAAGCATGGATGCAGGCCTGAAATTGGGTTCCATCAAAGTGCAGATTTCGGCTTTATCTATTTTCTTTCAAAAAGAATTGGCAGCCCTTCCTGAGGTTCAGACTTTCGTGAAGGGAGTGCTGCATATCCATCCTCCGTTTGTGCCACTCGTGGCACCGTGGGATCTTGAAGTGGTGTTACAGTTTCTTATGTCTCACTGGTTTGAAGCTTTGCGAAAGGTTGAGTTAAAGTTTCTCACTTGGAAAGTAGTCATGCTTTTGACCTTGGCGTCTGCCGGACGAGTGTCAGAATTGGCGGCTTTGTCTCACAAGAGCCCATATTTGATTTTTCATGTGGATAGACCGGAATTGAGGACTCGTCAACAATTTCTGCCGAAGGCGATTTCTTCGTTTCTCATAAATCAACCTATTGTGGTACCTGTGGCTACGGAGGCTGTCGCAGTCCCAAAGTCTCTTGATATCGTAAGAGCTTTGAAAATTTGTCGCCAGAAAGGCTCTTGTTAGGAAAACGGAAACGCTGTTTGTCCTGTATGCGTCCAACAAGATTGGAAATCCTGCTTCCAAGCAGACTATTGCACGCTGGATTTGTAGTGCGATTCAGCATGCTCATTCTTCGGCTGGGTTGCCGTTGCCGAAGTCAGTAAAGGCCCATTCTACCAGGAAGGTGGGCTCATCTTGGGCGGCTGCCTGAGGGGTCTCGGCACTTCAACTTTGCCGAGCAGCTACGTGGTCAGGTTCAAACACTTTTGCTAAGTTCTATATGTTTGATACCCTGGCTGATGAGGACCTCATGTTTGCTCAATCGGTGCTGCAGAGTCGTCGGCACTCTCCCGCCCGGTCTGGAGCTTTGGTATAGACCCCATGCTCCTTTTGGAGTCCCCAGCATCCTCTAGGACGTAAGAGAAAATAGGATTTTAATACCTACCGGTAAATCCTTTTCTCCTAGTCCGTAGAGGATGCAGGGTGCCCATCCCAGTGCGTACTGTTACTTGCAGTTGTATTATTGGTGGTTGTTTTCGGTTACACGAGGGTTGTGTATAGGTTACGTTCAGCTTGTTGCTGTTTTTTCGTTCATACTGTTGTCTGGTATTCCTGCTAATCCAGTTGTACGGTATGTTTGTGGTGTGAGCTGGTATGTATCTCACCCTTAGTTTAACAAAAATCCTTTTCCTCGAAATGTCCGTCTCCCCTGGGCACAGTTCCTATAACTGAGGTCTTGAGGAGGGGCATAGAAGGAGGAGCCAGTTCACACCCAGTCAGTCTTTTAGTGTGCCCATGTCTCCTGCGGTTCCTGTCTATACCCCATGGTCCTTTTGGAGTCCCCAGCATCCTCTACGGACTAGGAGAAAAGGATTTACCGGTAGGTATTAAAATCCTATGTGCACTGCTTTTAAACCTGGTTATGTGGTGTCTTAGATTCCCTGGTGGGAGCCAGATGTAGAGAGGACTGCATACAGCTTGCTGCCAGATTGTGGTTCATTGGACCCATGATGTACTTATTGAACATGCTCTCACCTATCACAACAATGGTTAGATTTAACCTAAATGTGTTCCTTGCAAAATGGACTCGATGCAATTGTACCCACTTACCACTTAAAATAACATGAGAAGAGTTAAGTAAATTTTAACTAAAATACATGATTCCATATATCTTAGTATAGATTGTGATGATATTTGGCGTTGCAATATCCCTTTTAATTTCAGGTACAGGTTGAGTATCCCATATCCAAATATTCCGAACTACGGACTTTTTTGACTGAGAGTGAGAGATAGTGAAACCTTTGTTTTTTGATGGCTCAATGTACACAAACTTTGTTTAATACACAGTTATTAAAAATATTGTATTAAATGTCCTTCAGGCTGTGTGTATAAGGTGTATAGGAAACATAAATGAATTGTGTGAATGTAGACACACTTTGTTTAATGCACAAAGTTATAAAAAATATTGGCTAAAATTGCCTTCAGGCTGTGTGTATAAGGTGTATATGTAACATAAATGCATTCTGTGCTTAGATTTAGGTCCCATCACCATGATATCTCATTATGGTATGCAATTATTCCAAAATACGGAAAAATCCCATATCCAAAATACCTCTGGTCCCAAGCATTTTGGATAAGGGATACTCAACCTGTATAATGCTATTTACAATATCAACATATAGGGCGCAACTCATACTAGAGCTCATGGTATTCATTTGCACACAGCATTAATACTGACACTGACATTAATAATGACAATGACATTAATACAATGACAGTTGTATTGCTGATGGAGTCTAAGGTGGCAGTATGCTGACCAAAATTTTAGGGTCCGGGTCTTGTCAACTATCCTGCTATTTCCTATATCCATTTCTGTTAGGGTTACTCCTTGTGATACTTACAAATTGAATTTTTAATATAATTAAGAGTTGGCTTTATACCATATGTAATATGTTCTTTACAGGAGCTAATGGCCAGTATCCAGTTAGCTGTAGTAATTTACTGCAGCTAATAGATTCGCCGGGGGCTATCCAATAAACCCCAATTCCCGGCATTTATTTGGGATTATGCTTAGTGTGCCTCAGGTACCTGAAGCATAATCCGTGATTTGCAGCCCTCAGAGCCGCAAATACGCTTAGGTCTGGATACTTATCCCGTATCTCATGTGTTATCACACAAAAACGGGCTAATTTTCTCTCGAAGAATGGGCTTTAATTGAATCGTTCTATAATGACTGTCCAAAATTGCGCTATCAGGTTGTTTTATATCTGGAGAGAAATTATTGGGGCTAATTGGATTCTGGCCAATATATGTTAACTTCACTTGCGTTTTATAGTTGATGGTCAGTTTGTGACTGATGTTCTTACAAAACTTGAAGATAGTTATTGCAGTTAAGTTGCATGTGGGTTGAAGTGCTATGAATGTGTTGTACAGTAGTAACTGCTATAGACCACTTTCATTACTGTACAGGGCAGTATATAATTGGTATTAATCATTCAAGTACACATTTTTGTACGGTCTACAGTTTTGCACACTAAAATGCCTTGCGCATGAAGCTTTCAGTGTATGCAGACAGTCTAATTAGCCTCAATGATCACGCGGGTTGAGTCATCGTGGCAGCGGCCGTTTTTTACGGCAGTCCGAATTTGCACAAAAGTGCTCGACACCCCTTAGATGTCCAAGCAATATTGTGCTGGAAAACTGGTACAAGGTGTAGCAAACTGGGAGAGCCGCTATTGTACACAATCTGCGTCCTATACAGGACAGAAATTATTAGTGTTTCACTGTGATATAATAAGCCGACAGCCTCAATAGGGCTGTGTAGCAGGGGTGTGCTGGTCTTCTCTCTGTATGTCTCCCTCTCGCATACAGTAAGGGCAGGCTTGATAAGTTTTACTGTCTGTGTGTATGTATGTCATTGTGATTTACTGTGAACACTGGTAAACACAAACTATGCAGTGTGTGCCACACAAGATTCTCTCCCTTATCTGATTCTTTCATGTGAACAATGCAGCCAATCTTCACATCTCAGTGAGGGGGATGGTGGAGAGGTTCCAGAGCCCTCCTAACTAGGGGCCCTTAAGAATGATGTCTGATATGTCGTCACAACTCACTGCTAATGTTCAGAAAACTCAGTTACTACAACAGGCTGTTGCAGACTTAGCTGCTAGGGCAGATGTTACACAGCCCCCCTCTCTAACTCAGGACCACAAAAGTGTGGTTTACCTGCTCTACTCTCTGATTCAGATGAGGATATAAAGGAGTATGGAAATGACTTGGTACCCGTTAGTGGGGATTCTGTTTCTGCTCAGGATATTAAACCCCTCATTCTGGCTATATGGGACGTGTTAAATCTCCCTCTAGAGCAGTGATTTTAAACCTTTTTTTTTTACTCGCGGCACACCAAACAATATTTTAAAATTGCCAAGACGCACCATCAGTTCCCCACAGAAAAAAAAAAAGCACACATTGGCCCGCACAGTAAATAAAACACCCATACATTGTAGAGATGAGCGCCTGAAATTTTTCGGGTTTTGTGTTTTGGTTTTGGGTTCGGTTCCGCGGCCGTGTTTTGGGTTCGAACGCGTTTTGGCAAAACCTCACCGAATTATTTTTGTCGGATTCGGGTGTGTTTTGGATTCGGGTGTTTTTTTCCAAAAACACTAAAAAACAGCTTAAATCATAGAATTTGGGGGTCATTTTGATCCCAAAGTATTATTAACCTCAAAAACCATAATTTACACTCATTTTCAGTCTATTCTGAATACCTCACACCTCACAATATTATTTTTAGTCCTAAAATTTGCACCGAGGTCGCTGTGTGAGTAAGATAAGCGACCCTAGTGGCCGACACAAACACCGGGCCCATCTAGGAGTGGCACTGCAGTGTCACGCAGGATGTCCCTTCCAAAAAACCCTCCCCAAACAGCACATGACGCAAAGAAAAAAAGAGGCGCAATGAGGTAGCTGTGTGAGTAAGATTAGCGACCCTAGTGGCCGACACAAACACCGGGCCCATCTAGGAGTGGCACTGCAGTGTCACGCAGGATGGCCCTTCCAAAAAACCCTCCCCAAACAGCACATGACGCAAAGAAAAAAAGAGGTGCAATGAGGTAGCTGACTGTGTGAGTAAGATTAGCGACCCTAGTGGCCGACACAAACACCGGGCCCATCTAGGAGTGGCACTGCAGTGTCACGCAGGATGGCCCTTCCAAAAAACCCTCCCCAAACAGCACATGACGCAAAGAAAAAAAGAGGCGCAATGAGGTAGCTGACTGTGTGAGTAAGATTAGCGACCCTAGTGGCCGACACAAACACCGGGCCCATCTAGGAGTGGCACTGCAGTGTCACGCAGGATGTCCCTTCCAAAAAACCCTCCCCAAACAGCACACGACGCAAAGAAAAAAAGAGGCGCAATGAGGTAGCTGACTGTGTGAGTAAGATTAGCGACCCTAGTGGCCGACACAAACACCGGGCCCATTTAGGAGTGGCACTGCAGTGTCACGCAGGATGGCCCTTCCAAAAAACCCTCCCCAATCAGCACATGATGCAAAGAAAAAGAAAAGAAAAAAGAGGTGCAAGATGGAATTATCCTTGGGCCCTCCCACCCACCCTTACGTTGTATAAACAAAACAGGACATGCACACTTTAACCAACCCATCATTTCAGTGACAGGGTCTGCCACACGACTGTGACTGATATGACGGGTTGGTTTGGACCCCCCCCAAAAAAGAAGCAATTAATCTCTCCTTGCACAAACTGGCTCTACAGAGGCAAGATGTCCACCTCATCTTCACCCTCCGATATATCACCGTGTACATCCCCCTCCTCACAGATTATCAATTCGTCCCCACTGGAATCCACCATCTCAGCTCCCTGTGTACTTTGTGGAGGCAATTGCTGCTGGTCAATGTCTCCGCGGAGGAATTGATTATAATTCATTTTAATGAACATCATCTTCTCCACATTTTCTGGATGTAACCTCGTACGCCGATTGCTGACAAGGTGAGCGGCGGCACTAAACACTCTTTCGGAGTACACACTTGTGGGAGGGCAACTTAGGTAGAATAAAGCCAGTTTGTGCAAGGGCCTCCAAATTGCCTCTTTTTCCTGCCAGTATAAGTACGGACTGTGTGACGTGCCTACTTGGATGCGGTCACTCATATAATCCTCCACCATTCTATCAATGTTGAGAGAATCCTATGCAGTGACAGTAGACGACATGTCCGTAATCGTTGTCAGGTCCTTCAGTCCGGACCAGATGTCAGCATCAGCAGTCGCTCCAGACTGCCCTGCATCACCGCCAGCGGGTGGGCTCGGAATTCTGAGCCTTTTCCTCGCACCCCCAGTTGCGGGAGAATGTGAAGGAGGAGATGTTGACAGGTCGCGTTCCGCTTGACTTGACAATTTTGTCACCAGCAGGTCTTTCAACCCCAGCAGACCTGTGTCTGCCGGAAAGAGAGATCCAAGGTAGGCTTTAAATCTAGGATCGAGCACGGTGGCCAAAATGTAGTGCTCTGATTTCAACAGATTGACCACCCGTGAATCCTTGTTAAGCGAATTAAGGGCTGCATCCACAAGTCCCACATGCCTAGCGGAATCGCTCCCTTTTAGCTCCTTCTTCAATGCCTCCAGCTTCTTCTGCAAAAGCCTGATGAGGGGAATGACCTGACTCAGGCTGGCAGTGTCTGAACTGACTTCACGTGTGGCAAGTTCAAAGGGCATCAGAACCTTGCACAACGTTGAAATCATTCTCCACTGCACTTGAGACAGGTGCATTCCATCTCCTATATCGTGCTCAATTGTATAGGCTTGAATGGCCTTTTGCTGCTCCTCCAACCTCTGAAGCATATAGAGGGTTGAATTCCACCTCGTTACCACTTCTTGCTTCAGATGATGGCAGGGCAGGTTCAGTAGTTTTTGGTGGTGCTCCAGTCTTCTGTACGTGGTGCCTGTACGCCGAAAGTGTCCCGCAATTTTTCTGGCCACCGACAGCATCTCTTGCACGCCCCTGTCGTTTTTTAAAAAATTCTGCACCACCAAATTCAAGGTATGTGCAAAACATGGGACGTGCTGGAATTTGCCCATATTTAATGCACACACAATATTGCTGGCGTTGTCCGATGCCACAAATCCACAGGAGAGTCCAATTGGGGTAAGCCATTCCGCGATGATCTTCCTCAGTTGCCGTAAGAGGTTTTCAGCTGTGTGCGTATTCTGGAAAGCGGTGATACAAAGCGTAGCCTGCCTAGGAAAGAGTTGGCGTTTGCGAGATGCTGCTACTGGTGCCGCCGCTGCTGTTCTTGCGGCGGGAGTCCATACATCTACCCAGTGGGCTGTCACAGTCATATAGTCCTGACCCTGCCCTGCTCCACTTGTCCACATGTCCGTGGTTAAGTGGACAT
This sequence comes from Pseudophryne corroboree, assembly GCF_028390025.1. Taxonomy (NCBI): domain Eukaryota; kingdom Metazoa; phylum Chordata; class Amphibia; order Anura; family Myobatrachidae; genus Pseudophryne; species Pseudophryne corroboree. Next base: position 677,260,101 of record NC_086444.1, read on the forward strand.
TGGGTACAACTGCATTTTTTAGGAGACTGGCGAGTCTTTTTCTGACGTCCGTGTACATTCTCGGTATCGCCTGCCTAGAGAAGTGGAACCTAGATGGTATTTGGTAACGGGGGCACACTGCCTCAATAAATTGTCTAGTTCCCTGTGAACTAACGGCGGATACCGGACGCACGTCTAACACCAACATAGTTGTCAAGGACTCAGTTATCCGCTTTGCAGTAGGATGACTGCTGTGATATTTCATCTTCCTCGCAAAGGACTGTTGAACAGTCAATTGCTTACTGGAAGTAGTACAAGTGGGCTTACGACTTCCCCTCTGGGATGACCATCGACTCCCAGCGGCAACAACAGCAGCGCCAGCAGCAGTAGGCGTTACACGCAAGGATGCATCGGAGGAATCCCAGGCAGGAGAGGACTCGTCAGACTTGCCAGTGACATGGCCTGCAGGACTATTGGCATTCCTGGGGAAGGAGGAAATTGACACTGAGGGAGTTGGTGGGGTGGTTTGCGTGAGCTTGGTTACAAGAGGAAGGGATTTACTGGTCAGTGGACTGCTTCCGCTGTCACCCAAAGTTTTTGAACTTGTCACTGACTTATTATGAATGCGCTGCAGGTGACGTATAAGGGAGGATGTTCCGAGGTGGTTAACGTCCTTACCCCTACTTATTACAGCTTGACAAAGGGAACACACGGCTTGACACCTGTTGTCCGCATTTCTGGTGAAATACCTCCACACCGAAGAGCTGATTTTTTTGGTATTTTCACCTGGCATGTCAACGGCCATATTCCTCCCACGGACAACAGGTGTCTCCCCGGGTGCCTGACTTAAACAAACCACCTCACCATCAGAATCCTCCTGGTCAATTTCCTCCCCAGCGCCAGCAACACCCATATCCTCCTCATCCTGGTGTACTTCAACACTGACATCTTCAATCTGACTATCAGGAACTGGACTGCGGGTGCTCCTTCCAGCACTTGCAGGGGGCATGCAAATGGTGGAAGGCGCATGCTCTTCACGTCCAGTGTTGGGAAGGTCAGGCATCGCAACCGACACAATTGGACTCTCCTTGTGGATTTGGGATTTCAAAGAACGCACAGTTCTTTGCGGTGCTTTTGCCAGCTTGAGTCTTTTCAGTTTTCTAGCGAGAGGCTGAGTGCTTCCATCCTCATGTGAAGCTGAACCACTAGCCATGAACATAGGCCAGGGCCTCAGCCGTTCCTTGCCACTCCGTGTGGTAAATGGCATATTGGCAAGTTTACGCTTCTCCTCCGACAATTTTATTTTAGGTTTTGGAGTCCTTTTTTTACTGATATTTGGTGTTTTGGTTTTGACATGCTCTGTACTATGCCATTGGGCATCGGCCTTGGCAGACGACGTTGCTGGCATTTCATCGTCTCGGCCATGACTAGTGGCAGCAGCTTCAGCACGAGGTGGAAGTGGATCTTGATCTTTCCCTAATTTTGGAACCTCAACATTTTTGTTCTCCATATTTTAATAGGCACAACTAAAAGGCACCTCAGGTAAACAATGCAGATGGATGGATTGGATACTAGTATACAATTATGGACGGGCTGCCGAGTGCCGACACAGAGGTAGCCACAGCCGTGAACTACCGCACTGTACTGTGTCTGCTGCTAATATATAGACTGGTTGATAAAGAGATAGTATACTCGTAACTAGTATGTATGTATAAAGAAAGAAAAAAAAACCACGGTTAGGTCACTGGTATATACAATTATGGACGGGCTGCCGAGTGCCGACACAGAGGTAGCCACAGCCGTGAACTACCGCACTGTACTGTGTCTGCTGCTAATATATAGACTGGTTGATAAAGAGATAGTATACTCGTAACTAGTATGTATGTATAAAGAAAGAAAAAAAAACCACGGTTAGGTCACTGGTATATACAATTATGGACGGGCTGCCGAGTGCCGACACAGAGGTAGCCACAGCCGTGAACTACCGCACTGTACTGTGTCTGCTGCTAATATATAGACTGGTTGATAAAGAGATAGTATACTCGTAACTAGTATGTATGTATAAAGAAAGAAAAAAAAACCACGGTTAGGTCACTGGTATATACAATTATGGACGGGCTGCCGAGTGCCGACACAGAGGTAGCCACAGCCGTGAACTACCGCACTGTACTGTGTCTGCTGCTAATATATAGACTGGTTGATAAAGAGATAGTATACTCGTAACTAGTATGTATGTATAAAGAAAGAAAAAAAAACCACGGTTAGGTGGTATATACAATTATGGACGGGCTGCCGAGTGCCGACACAGAGGTAGCCACAGCCGTGAACTACCGCACTGTACTGTGTCTGCTGCTAATATATAGACTGGTTGATAAAGAGATAGTATACTCGTAACTAGTATGTATGTATGTATAAAGAAAGAAAAAAAAACCACGGTTAGGTCACTGGTATATACAATTATGGACGGGCTGCCGAGTGCCGACACAGAGGTAGCCACAGCCGTGAACTACCGCACTGTACACTGGTTGATAAAGAGATAGTAGTATACTCGTAACAACTAGTATGACGACGGTATAAAGAATGAAAAAAAAACCACGGTTAGGTGGTATATAATACAATTATGGTTGGACGGACTGCCTGCCGAGTGCCGACACAGAGGTAGCCACAGCCGTGAACTACCGCACTGTACACTGGTTGATAAAGAGATAGTAGTATACTCGTAACAACTAGTATGACGACGGTATAAAGAATGAAAAAAAAACCACGGTTAGGTGGTATATAATACAATTATGGTTGGACGGACTGCCTGCCGAGTGCCGACACAGAGGTAGCCACAGCCGTGAACTACCGCACTGTACACTGGTTGATAAAGAGATAGTAGTATACTCGTAACAACTAGTATGACGACGGTATAAAGAACGAAAAAAAAACCACGGTTAGGTGGTATATATTATAATACAATTATGGATGGACGGACTGCCTGCCGAGTTCCGACACAGAGGTAGCCACAGCCGTGAACTACCGCACTGTACACTGGTTGATAAAGAGATAGTAGTATACTCGTAACAACTAGTATGACGACGGTATAAAGAACGAAAAAAAAACCACGGTTAGGTGGTATATATTATAATACAATTATGGATGGACGGACTGCCTGCCGAGTTCCGACACAGAGGTAGCCACAGCCGTGAACTACCGCACTGTACACTGGTTGATAAAGAGATAGTAGTATACTCGTAACAACTAGTATGACTATGACGACGGTATAAAGAAAGAAAAAAAAAACCACGGTTAGGTGGTATATAATACAATTATGGATGGACGGACTGCCTGCCGAGTGCCGACACAGAGGTAGCCACAGCCGTGAACTACCGCACTGTACTGTGTCTGCTGCTAATATATAGACTGGTTGATAAAGAGATAGTATACTCGTAACTAGTATGTATGTATAAAGAAAGAAAAAAAAACCACGGTTAGGTGGTATATACAATTATGGACGGGCTGCCGAGTGCCGACACAGAGGTAGCCACAGCCGTGAACTACCGCACTGTACTGTGTCTGCTGCTAATATAGACTGGTTGATAAAGAGATAGTATACAATACTACTAATATACTGGTGGTCAGGCACTGGTCACCACTAGTCACACTGGCAGTGGCACTCCTGCAGCAAAAGTGTGCACTGTTTAATTTTAATATAATATTATTTATCATGTACTCCTGGCTCCTGCTATAACAACCTGCAGTGCTCCCCAGTCTCCCCCACAATTATAAGCTTTATATACAATACATTGATGTGCAGCACACTGGGCTGAGCAGTGCACACAGACTGAGTCACTGTGTGACTGTGTATCGTTTTTTTCAGGCAGAGAACGGATATATTAAATAAAACAAACAACTGCACTGTCTCTGGTGGTCACTGGTCACTGTGGTCGTCAGTCACTAAACTCTGTCTGCACTCTCTTCTAATCTACAGTATCACAGCAATCTCTCTCTCTCTCTCTCTTCTAAATCTAATCTAAATGGAGAGGACGCCAGCCACGTCCTCTCCCTATCAATCTCAATGCACGTGTGAAAATGGCGGCGACGCGCGGCTCCTTATATAGAATCCGAGTCTCGCGAGAATCCGACAGCGTCATGATGACGTTCGGGCGCGCTCGGGTTAACCGAGCAAGGCGGGAAGATCCGAGTCGCTCGGACCCGTGAAAAAAAAAGTGAAGTTCGTGCGGGTTCGGATTCAAAGAAACCGAACCCGCTCATCTCTAATACATTGGCCTACACAGAAAAACCAATCACATTGCTCCCCAAATAAATCATGTTGCTCCCTACATAAATCAATTGCATTGCTCCCCACATAAATCATGTTGCTCACACACAAATCAATCACATTTCTCCCCACAAAAATCCTATTGCTCCCCACATGAATTATTCCCATTATTCCCCCATAAATCCTTATTCTCCTCACATAAATCCTATTGTTCCCCACAGGAGAAATAAAATAACAAATATTCGCCCCTACCGGTCAGCTGTCCCCCTCCCTGTCTCTCAGTGGCGGTGGTTGTTCATAGTGGAGTGCTGCGAATACTGAGCAGCAGGTGGTTGGGCAGGTGTGGATGTGGGTGGGCAAGGAAAGCTGTGTATACAGGCGGGAACTGGAAGATGTGTAGGCAGGTGGGTGGGCTGGCTGGTGAGACGCAGCATCCGTGACCTATGAAATCACACCACTGCGTTTTCAAGGCAGATTTCACGGTTGGAGCCCGGGCCAACAGTTCACTCTGAAGGTGCAGGAAGCTGCTCTGGCTCCGCGGCACACCTTGCAACTGGTTGCGGCACACTAGTTGAAAAAGCCTGCTCTAGAGGACGCTGCATCACAGCAGTCTTTTTTTTTTTTTTTCTTTACACAAACAAGCCTAATGTCACTTTCCCTGATTCTGCAGAGTTAGATGACCTATTTTAAGTAAGCCTGGAAAAATCCAGACAAAAAAATACCAAGTGTCAAAAAGATTTTTGCACACGTTCCCATTTTGCTCCTGAAGGTAGGAAATTCTGAGAAAAACCCCTGGGAGTTGATGTATCAGTCTCTCGACTGTCAAAAAAGGTGGTGCGGTCTGCCTTGTCTCCTTTACCATAAAGCAGGCATTCCCAACCTCTGTCCTCAAGGCACACCAACAGTTCAGGTTTTAGTGATATCCAGGCTGCAGCACAGATGGTTAAATCAAAATAACTGAGCTACTAATTATGTCACCTGTGCTGAAGCCTGGATATCACTAAAACCTGCACTGTTAGTGTGCCTTGAGGACCGTAGTTGGGAATGCCTGCCATAAAGGACCCTGGGGTCAGAAAAATAGAGACTACACTAAAGTCTGTCTACACAGCAGCAGGTGTATCGGTCATAGCGTGTTGCTGGATGACCCATGCCATTCACACGTGGGCTTCTCAAATTCAGGAGGGCCTCTCCGGGGATATGCCTCTGGGCACTACGGTGTCTGTCTTGAAGCAGATTCAGGACACTGCACACATCCTGTGTGACTCGCTCAAGGAGATGGGCAATATTAATGCTAGGACTTCTGCCATGACCGTGTCGGCACACAGGGCCTTGTGGTTGTGTCAGTGGATAGCGGACGCAGAATCCAAGCGCAGTGTGGAATCTCTCCCCTTTTCAGGGGAATGGCTCTTTGGGGGTTGAGTTGGATACGTGGATTTCCAAAGTCACTGCAGTGAAATCCACGCTCAACGGTGCTCTTCCCCAACGATTTTTAAATCAAGCTTACCAGCTTTGGAGGATACGCAAGTTACGTTGCAACAGGCCATCCAAAAGTTGGTCCAGTCCCAAGTCATTGTTCCAGTACCACAAGGAGGAAAGAGTTATTACTCCAACCTGTTTGTGGTACCAAAGCCGGACGGTTCGGTAAGACCCATTTTGAATCAAAAGTCCTTGAACCCTTACCTGAAGGTTTTCAAGTTCAAAATGGAATCCTTGAGCAGTGATTGCGGGCCTGGAAGAACAGGAATTCATGGTTTCCTTAGATTTCAAGTACGCCTACCTTCATATTCTAATTTGGCCACCTCATCAGGCTTATCTGAGGTTTGCCCTACTGGACGATCAATACCAGTTTCAGGCACTGTCCTTCGGCCTGTCCACAGCTCCGCGGGTATTCACAAAGGTAATGGCGGAGATGATGATCCGGGTCCAGGGTGTCAATGTTGTCGCTTACCTGGACGATCTGATAAAAGCAAGATCCAGGGAGCTTTTATTGCTCCATATCGATGCACTATCCAACTTGTCACACCATGGGTGGATTCTCAATTTCCAGAAGTCCCATCTGGAGCCAACTCAGTCCCATCTGGAGCCAACTCAGTGGCTTCTGCTCCTGGGGAAGTTACTGGATACTGTGGCCCAGAAGGTGTTCCGCCCGGAGGACAAAGTGAGAACACTTCAGGAGATGGTCCGCATGGTGCTCCGACCTGCTTGAGTATCCATCCATCTTTGCATAAGATTGTTGGGGAAGATGGTTGCCTCGTACGAGGCGATCCAATATGGGAGGTTCCATGCCAGAACATTTCAATTGGATCTCCTGAGCAAGTGGTCCGGATCACATCTACAGATGCACCGGATAATACGGCTGTCACCTCGGGCTAGGATTTCCCTCCTGTGGTGGCTGCAGTCGTCCAATCTACTGAAAGGCCAGAGTTTTGGGATTCAGGATTGGACCCTCCTCACAACGGAAGAGAGTCTGAGAGGATGGGGAGCAGTCACCCAGTGGACGCCGTTCCAGGGCAGGTGCTCAGCCCACGAAGCCCTCCTTCCAATCAACATTCTGGAAGTTCGCGTGATCTACAATGCTCTGCTTCCGGCCTCTCCTCTGCTCAGGGGTCACGCGATCCAAGTACATTCAAGACAAAGCCGCAGTAGTGGCGTACATCAATCGGCAAGGAGGGGCAAAAAGCAGAGCCTGCATGCAAGAGGTGTCAAAGATACTCCTCAGGGCGGAAAGAAATGCAAGTGCAATGTCTGCAATCTTCATTCCGGGAGTGGACAACTGGGAAACGGACTTCCTGAGTCGTCACTAACTCCACCAGGGGGGGGTGGGGATTCCACCATCAGGTGTTACAGTAGATCATCAACCGGTGGGGCTGCCCACAAATAGACATGGCTTCTCTACTCAGCAAGAAGCTTCATTGGTATTGCTCACGAACCAGGGACGATTAGGGGAGGGCAGTAGATGCACTGACGTCGCCTTGGCTTTATCGGCTGGTCTACCGGTTTCCTCCGATTTCGTTGCTCCCAAGAGTGTTCAAGCGAATAAAAAATCAGGGATTCCAGGCAATTCTGATCACCCCAGATTGGCCTCGGAGGGTGCGGTACGCGAATATTCTGGACATGTCCGTCGAAGACCCTTGGCCTCTACCACTAAGAATAGATCTTCTACAAGGGCCGTTCGTCTACCCGGACTTACTGACGGCATGGAGGTTGACCGGAACATCCTAGCTAACAAGGGCCTATCTAAGAAGGTTATTGCTACCATGGTTCTGGCCCAGAAACCTGTGACGTCAAAACATCGTATCTGGAGAAGATATGTATCTTGTTGTGAGGAACACACATCCGCCTGCAGAGTTCCACTTGCAACGTTTCTTACGTTTTCTGCAGGCTGGTGTGGATAAGGGCTTACGTCTGGGTCCTGTTAAGGTCCAGATTTCAGCTCTCTCAATTTTATTTCAGAAGAAATTGGTGGTGTTGCCAGAAGTTCAGACCTTCTTGCAAGGGGTGCTCCACATACAACCTCCTTTTGTGCCTCCTACGGCACTCTGGAATTTCTATAGTCCTCACGTGGGAGACTGATGTTACTGGCCCTGGCTTCTGCTAGACGTCTCAGAATTAGGGGCCTTATCGTGTAAAAGTCCCTTCTTGGTCTTTTACGAGGACAGAGCGGAGCTCAGGACTAGGCAGCAGTTCCTGCCGAAGGTTGTCTCTGCATTCCACGTGAATCGGCCTATTGTGGTTTCGTCCAGTTCTGGCACTTCTCCTCCGGAGGCACTGGATGCTGTGCCAGCCTTGAAGATCTGTCAAGCAAATGGCTCGGATCAGAAAGACTAATTCCTTGTTTATGCTCTATGATGCGCAGAAAAAGGGTTGCCCTGCTTCAAAGCAGTCCATTGTTCATTGGAGTAGACTTACTATCCAACAGGCTTATGTGTCGGCAGCCTTACCTGTTCTTAAGTCTCTGAAGGCCCACTCTACAAGAGCGGTGGGCTCTTCCTGGGCGGCTGCCCGTGGAGTCTCGGCTTGCAACTATGCCGAGTTGCTACCTGGTCGGGGAAGAACACTTTTGTTAATTTCTACAAATTTGATACCCTGGCCAAAGAGGATACACAGTTTGGGCATGCAGTGCTGCAGCAGTCTCCACACGTTCCCGCCCGTTCTGTAATCTTTGGGACATCCCCATCTTACTAAGGGGGTCATTCCGACTTGTTCGCACGCATCAGTTTATCGCTGCGGTGCGAACGGGTGCGGAATGCATAAAGGACGCCGGGTTACGTCGCGGCTAAAGAAGAAAGCGGTCGCAGGACGGACCGCAAAGAAGATTGACAGGAAGAGGGCGGTGCAGGGCGGAACCGGACAGTTTGAAGACGTTTTCGGGAGTGGTGAGTAAAACGCAGGCGTGCCCAAGTGAACGGAGGGCGGAGGAGTGACGTCAAAGCCGAGCCCATCATCGCTGGATCCATCGCACAGGGTAAGTAGGTATAGGCCTAGTCTTGTTTTGAGTGAAATTTTGTTTTGCTTAGCAGGGCTGCACAAGCGATCGCAGCCCTGCTAAGCTAAAATACACTCCCCCCCCCCCCCCCCCCCCCCCCCCCATAGGCGTGGACTATTCATCGCAGCAGCAGCAAAAAGTTGCTGGCTGCGATCAACTTTGAATGACCACTTAAGTCTCCCCAATATCCCTTATGTATGCTAGAGAAAATAGGATTTTAATTACCTACCAGTAGATCCTTTTCTCGTAGTCCATAAGGGATATTGGGCGCCCGCCTCAGCGCGTTGACTTTTTTCTGCAGGTTCTCTTTTATATGGTTATTTGTTAAGAAGAAGTTGTTGCTGCTGTTGCTGTTGGCCATCTTTTGGTTGTTGTGTGTTAGTGGTGTGCTAGAGTATAAATCTCACCACTCGTTCTTATGTTCCTTCTCTCATATGTGTCCTTTCTTCTTCGTGCACTGTTTTACCTATAACTGCATGGCTTATAACTAAGCGCATGCGCTCTGCGAACCTTGCGCATGCGCAGTAAGCGACTAATTGCAGTATAGCGAAAAATCGGCAACCAGCGAACAACTCGGAATGACCCCCTAAGTCTCCCCAATATCCCTTATGGATTACGAGAAAAGGATTTACTGGTAGGTAATTAAAATCCTATTAGAGCTTACACTACCCATACTAATGCACCGTTACATCTGTCTCAAGCTCCACACTGAACCACACTCTCTAACCTCTCAGATGTGCCATCTTCCAATTAGACTGTAATCTCTCTTGTTTTCAGGTCTGCATTACACACAGATCAAAGAAGCACATTAATTAAATGTCCTAGTGCAGTGATGGCTAACCTTGACACTCCAGCTGTTGTTGAACTATACATCCCAGCATGCCCTGCTACAGTTTTGCTATTTGGCCATGCTAAAACTGATGCAGGGCATGCTGGGATGTGTAGTTCAACAGCTGGAGTGTCAAGATTAGCCATCACTGTACTAGTGTATACCCTCTCACTTTAAAACAGTTGAACCATAGAGTATACATAGCAATCATTTGTGTCCATGTTATGTTTGACTATGTAACTTGTGTATGGCTAAGTGGAACGTAAACAGCAATTAATGTTACTAAACAAATATCTTTACATTTTCAGAGGGGAAAGGTAAAGTCACGGCCACTTCAACAGGCTGGCAGCCTTCTATAGTCAACGGTTGTTTGAGGTGTTTTTACTGTAAAAAAAAAAAAATGCTATTATATAAAACTCAAATCATGTAGCTAGTAGTTCTGCTCAAATGGAAATTTGTACATGAAATCTGTACATGAAAATGACCAGAGGCTTATGTGTAATGCATACAACTGCCCTACACACTGAGGGGTATATTCATTTAAGGTCGAAACTGCCGTCTTGTCGAAAAGACGGCAGTTTTCGACTTTTCAGTTCGGAAGGGGTTCCAACCTATTCAGTCCCCCATCTTTTTTTTATTCGACAAGTCTGGGAATTCAACTTGTCGAATAGTACGTGAATTGGTGGTATAGCTGCCGATTCACGTGCTTCTGAGGGAAACTGGGCCAAATTCGATAGGTTTTGGCCCTGTTTCCGACCATCTCAGTTTGACTTAAAATAAAAAAAAATAAAAAAGTCGAACTGAGAGGAGGGACCTGAGAGAAGGAGACGGGGGAGAGCCGCGGGCAGACGGCAAAGAGTCGCGGGCAGACTGGGGACAGCAGCGCTACAGCACAGCGCTGCAGGAGGATGTGGCACAGCCGCCGCTCATTGGAGCGTCCACCCGACTCCAGCAAGTGAAGTTCCGCTTGCTGGAGCCAGGTGGGTGCTGATGTGAGGTCTGGCAGCTGTGCCACATCCTCCTGCAGCGCTGCTGTCCCCCGTCTGCCCGTGGCTGTCCCCCTTCTCCCCGCTGGTCTCCCCCCTCTCCAGTCCCTCATCTCAGTTAGACTTTTTTAAAGTCGAATTGAGATAGGCATTGAATAGCCCTTGTCGGGGGTGCTCTTCTGTATGCCGAATGCCGGGATCCCGGCGCACAGTATACCGGCACCGGAATCCCGACACTCGTCATACCGACAGATATTCTCCCTTGTGAGGGTCCACGACCGCCCTGGAGGGAGAATAAATAGCGTGGCGAACGCAGCGAGCCCGCAAGGGGCTCCTTTGCGCTCGCCACGCTGTCGGTATGCCGGCGGTCGGGCTCCCGGCGCCGGTATGCTGGTCGCCGGGAGCCCGGCTGCCGGCATACCATACTACACCCCTTGTCGGATTCATTCCGACAAATGCATATTGGAATGGATCCGACCTTAATTGAATATACCCCTTAGTTTCTTGAATAAAAATTCTGATCTGAGGGTAAGAGGTGTAGGTATCGGACACAGGTGGGTTTATTGTAATGTGACAAATATAGAGTAACAATAATAGATCTGTAATTAGAATATGGGACTAAAGTAGCATCCGTTAGACATGGTGCATATAAAGTAGAGCTGAATCATATAAGATAACGAAGTTCCACAGCATTACATGGGCATGGCAGTTGGTTACATGTATTTTTGGGCACTTCTTTACAATGAATAATGTGAAACTACTGCCCTATGTGTGGGGCCAAGGATTCAATAAAGCAACTTTATTTTACTAAATTATAAAAAGTGTCACATGGTTTGACTAACACAGCAATTGAGCATGTGTCATGTTCCTTTTTTTCAAATTAATAGAGTATATTAATATAGGTAAAACAAATGTATTCCTAAGAAGTGGCAATGTAGTAATAAGGCATCAGTAGCCAAACATGAAACACAAGTCTCTCCGTTGAGAAATCAGACCTACAGGCATAGGTTTATTTTGCATAACAAAGTGTTCAGAATATTTAAATTCTTGGTCATTCTGACCAGTTCTTCTAGATTACCAAAGTTTTTTTTGAAGGGGTACAGTATATATCCTGCAGCCTAGGAGTGTTGGGAACATCCCAAGTAGACCCATAGGTTGTAGCAAGGAATACGTTTTCCTCCTGCACTAGAATAGGGACCCAAATAGGTGGAATGAAATAATACCAACAAAGTACAAACCCTAGTGTGCCTATAGGCTCTTGTTAAGGGTAATCTAATATGAACTTAATTAAAGAAAAAAAAATGGAGAGCCATTCATTACCTACTTTTGTACCAGTGATAGGAAGATCAAGCAAAAGTGTTAAAACAGATTTTCTCTGACGTCCTAAGTGGATGCTGGGACTCCGTAAGGACCATGGGGATTAGCGGCTCCGCAGGAGACTGGGCACAACTAAAGAAAGTTTAAGGACTACCTGGTGTGCACTGGCTCCTCCCACTAAGACCCTCCTCCAGACCTCAGTTAGATTCTTGTGCCCGGCTGAGCTGGATGCACACTAGGGGCTCTCCTGAGCTCCTAGAAAGAAAGTATATTTTAGGTTTTTTATTTTACAGTGAGATCTGCTGGCAACAGACTCACTGCAGCGAGGGACTAAGGGGAGAAGAAGCGAACCTACCTAACTGGTGGTAGCTTGGGCTTCTTAGGCTACTGGACACCATTAGCTCCAGAGGGATCGACCGCATGGAACCGGCCATTGATGTTCGGTCCCGGAGCCGCGCCGCCTGCCCCCTTACAGAGCCAGAAGCAAGAAGTGTTCCGGAAAATCGGCGGCAGAAGACTTCAGTCTTCACCAAGGTAGCGCACAGCACTGCAGCTGTGCGCCATTGCTCCTCATGCACACCTCACACTCCGGTCACTGATGGGTGCAGGGCGCTGGGGGAGGGGGGCGCCCTGAGCAGCAATATAAACACCTTGCCTGGCAAAATCATCACAATATATAGCCCTAGAGGCTATATATGTGATAAATACCCCTGCCAGAATCCATAAAAAAGCGGGAGAAAAGTCAGCGAAAAAGGGGCGGAGCTATCTCCCTCAGCACACTGGCGCCATTTTCTCTTCACAGTGCAGCTGGAAGACAGCTCCCCAGGCTCTCCCCTGTAGTTTTCAGGCTCAAAGGGTTAAAAAGAGAGGGGGGGGGCACAAAATTTAGGCGCAATATTGTTTATACAAGCAGCTATTGGGGGAAAAATCACTCAGTTATAGTGTTAATCCCTGCATTATATAGCGCTCTGGTGTGTGCTGGCATACTCTCTGTCTCCCCAAAGGACTTTGTGGGTCCTGTCCTCAGTCAGAGCATTCCCTGTGTGTGTGCTGTGTGTCGGTACGGCTGTGTCGACATGTGGGATGAGGAAGGTTACGTGGAGGTGGAGCAGAGGCCGATAAATGGATGTCGCCCCCTGTGGGGCCGACACCAGAGTGGATGGATAGGTGGAAGGTATTAACCGACAATGTCAACTCCTTACATAGAAGGCTGGATGACGTAAAACAGCTGTGGGACAGCCGGCTTCTCAGCCCGCGCCTGCCCAGGCGTCTCAAAGGCCATCAGGGGCTCAAAAAAGCGCCCGTTACCTCAGATGGCAGACACAGATGTCGACACGGAGTCTGACTCCAGTGTCGACGAGGTTGAGACATATACACAATCCACTAGGAACATCCGTTACTTGATCTCGGCAATGAAAAATGTGTTACGTATTTCTGACATGAACCCAAGTACCACATAAAAGGGGTTTTATTTTTGGGGAGAAAAAGCAGCCAGTGCTTTGTTCCCCCATCAGATGAATGAATGAAGTGTGTAAAGTAGCGTGGGTTCCCCCGATAAGAAACTGGTAATTTCTAAAAAGTTACTGATGGCGTACCCTTTCTCGCCAGAGGATAGGTCACGTTGGGAGATATCCCTTAGGGTGGATAAGGCGCTCACACGTTTGTCAAAAAAGGTGGCACTGCCGTCTTAGGATACGGCCACCTTGAAGGAGCCTGCTGATAAAAAGCAGGAGGCTATCCTGAAGTCTGTATATACACACTCAGGTTATATACTGAGACCTGCAATTGCCTCAGCATAAATAGTGCTGCTGCAGCGTGGTCTGATACCCAGTCAGATAATATTAATACTCTAAGACAGGGATAATAGTTTGCTAACATAGAGCATATTAAAGTCGTCGTCTTAGATATAAAGGATGCACAGAGGGATATTTGCCGGCTGGCATCCAGAATTAATGCAATGTCCATTCTGCCAGGAGGGTATTAGAAACCCGGCAGTGGACAGGTGATGCTGCCTATAAAAGGCACATGGAGATTCTGCCTTATAAGGGTGAGGAATTGTTTGGGGATGGTCTCTGGGACCTCGTATCCACAGCAACAGCTGGGAAGAAATTTTTTTACCTCCGGTTTCTCTATCGTCCTAGTGGATGCTGGGGTTCCTGAAAGGACCATGGGGAATAGCGGCTCCGCAGGAGACAGGGCACAAAAAGTAAAGCTTTTTCCGATCAGGTGGTGTGCACTGGCTCCTCCCCCTATGACCCTCCTCCAGACTCCAGTTAGATTTTTGTGCCCGGCCGAGAAGGGTGCAATCTAGGTGGCTCTCCTAAAGAGCTGCTTAGAAAAAGTTTAGCTAGGTTTTTTATTTTACAGTGATTCCTGCTGGCAACAGGATCACTGCAGCGAGGGACTGAGGGGAGAAGGAGTCAACTCACCTGCGTGCAGGATGGATTGGCTTCTTGGCTACTGGACATCAAGCTCCAGAGGGACGATCACAGGTACAGCCTGGATGGTCACCGGAGCCACGCCGCCGGCCCCCTTGCAGATGCTGAAGTCAGAAGAGGTCCAGAATCGGCGGCTGAAGACTCCTGCAGTCTTCAAAAGGTAGCGCACAGCACTGCAGCTGTGCGCCATTTTCCTCTCAGCACACTTCACACGGCAGTCACTGAGGGTGCAGGGCGCTGGGGGGGGGGCGCCCTGGGAGGCAAAATGATTACCTATAAAGGCTAAAAATACCTCACATATAGCCCTAGAGGCTATATGGAGATATTTAACCCCTGCCTGGATTCACTAAATAGCGGGAGACGAGCCCGCCAGAAAAGGGGCGGGGCCTATCTCCTCAGCACACGGCGCCATTTCCTCTCACAGCTCCGCTGGTCAGGACGGCTCCCAGGTCTCTCCCCTGCACTGCACTACAGAAACAGGGTAAAACAGAGAGGGGGGGGCACATTTATGGCGATATTTTGATATAACAAAGCAGCTATAAGGGAGCACTTATTATAAGGCTATCCCTGATATATATATATAGCGCTTTTGGTGTGTGCTGGCAAACTCTCCCTCTGTCTCCCCAAAGGGCTAGTGGGTCCTGTCTTCGTTAGGAGCATTCCCTGTGTGTCTGCTGTGTGTCGGTACGTGTGTGTCGACATGTATGAGGACGATATTGGTGTGGAGGCGGAGCAATTGCCAAATATGAGGATGTCACCCCCTAGGGAGTCGACACCGGAATGGATGCCTTTATTTATGGAACTACGGGATAGTGTCAACACGCTAAAGCAGTCGTTTGACGACATGAGGCGGCCGGACAATCAATTAGTGCCTGTCCAGGCGACTCAAACACCGTCAGGGGCTGTGAAACGCCCTTTGCCTCAGTCGGTCGACACAGACCCAGACACAGGCGATGACTCCAGTGGTGACGGTGACGAATCAACCGTATTTTCCAGTAGGGCCACACGTTATATGATTTTGGCAATGAAGGAGGCGTTACATTTAGCTGATACTACAGGTACCACTAAACAGGGTATTATGTGGGGTATGAAAAAACTACCTATAGTTTTTCCTGAATCAGAAGAATTAAATGACGTGTGTAATGAAGCGTGGGTTGCCCCTGATAAAAAGCTGATAATTTCAAAGAAATTATTGGCATTATACCCTTTCCCGCCAGAGGTTAGGGAGCGCTGGGAAACACCTCCTAGGGTGGACAAGGCGCTAACACGCTTATCTAAACAAGTGGCGTTACCCTCTCCTGAGACGGCCGCACTTAAAGATCCATCAGATAGGAGGATGGAAAATATCCAAAAAAGTATATACACACATGCAGGTGTTATACTACGACCAGCTGTAGCGACTGCCTGGATGGGCAGTGCTGGGGTAGTTTGGTCAGAGTCCCTGATTGAAAATATTGATACCCTGGACAGGGACAATATTTTACTGTCGTTAGAACAAATAAAGGATGCATTTCTTTATATGCGTGATGCACAGAGGGATATCTGCACACTGGCATCACGGGTAAGTGCTATGTCCATTTCGGCCAGAAGAGCTTTATGGACGCGACAGTGGACAGGCGATGCGGATTCAAAACGGCATATGGAAGTTTTGCCGTATAAAGGGGAGGAGTTATTTGGAGTCGGTCTATCAGATTTGGTGGCCACGGCTACAGCCGGGAAATCCACCTTTCTACCTCAAGTCACTCCCCAACAGAAAAAGGCACCGACTTTTCAACCGCAGCCCTTTCGTTCCTTTAAAAATAAGAGAGCAAAGGGCTATTCATATCTGCCACGAGGCAAAGGTCGAGGGAAGAGACAGCAACACGCAGCTCCTTCCCAGGAACAGAAGCCCTCCCCGGCTTCTACAAAAGCCTCAGCATGACGCTGGGGCTTCTCAAGCGGACTCGGGGACGGTGGGCGGTCGTCTCAAAAATTACAGCGCGCAGTGGGCTCACTCGCAGGTAGATCCCTGGATCCTGCAGATAATATCTCAAGGGTACAGGTTGGAATTAGAGACGGATCCACCTCGCCGTTTCCTGAAGTCTGCTTTACCAACGTCCCCCTCCGAAAGGGAGACGGTTTTGGAAGCCATTCACAAGCTGTACTCTCAGCAGGTGATAGTCAAGGTACCTCTTCTACAACAAGGGAAGGGGTATTATTCCACTCTTTTTGTGGTACCGAAGCCGGATGGCTCGGTAAGGCCTATTCTAAATCTGAAGTCCTTGAACCTGTACATAAAGAAGTTCAAGTTCAAAATGGAGTCACTCAGAGCAGTGATAGCGAACCTGGAAGAGGGGGACTTTATGGTATCCTTGGACATCAAGGATGCGTATCTCCACGTTCCAATTTACCCCTCACACCAGGGGTACCTCAGGTTCGTTGTACAAAACTGTCACTATCAGTTTCAGACGCTGCCGTTCGGATTGTCCACGGCACCTCGGATCTTTACAAAGGTAATGGCCGAGATGATGATTCTTCTTCGAAGAAAAGGCGTATTAATTATCCCATACTTGGACGATCTCCTAATAAGGGCGAGGTCCAGAGAACAGCTAGAGATGGGATTAGCACTGTCTCAAGAAGTGCTAAAACAGCACGGGTGGATTCTGAATATTCCAAAATCCCAGTTAATGCCGACAACTCGTCTGCTGTTCCTAGGGATGATTCTGGACACGGTTCAGAAAAAGGTTTTTCTCCCGGAGGAAAAAGCCAAGGAGTTATCCGAGCTTGTCAGGAACCTCCTAAAACCAGGAAAGGTGTCTGTACATCAATGCACAAGAGTCCTGGGAAAAATGGTGGCTTCTTACGAAGCAATTCCATTCGGCAGATTCCACGCAAGAATTTTCCAAAGGGATCTGTTGGACAAATGGTCAGGGTCGCATCTTCAGATGCACCTACGGATAACCCTGTCTCCAAGGACAAGGGTGTCTCTTCTGTGGTGGCTGCAGAGTCCTCATCTATTGGAGGGCCGCAGATTCGGCATACAGGATTGGATCCTGGTGACCACGGACGCCAGCCTGAGAGGCTGGGGAGCAGTCACACAAGGAAGAAACTTCCAGGGAGTATGGACAAGCCTGGAAACGTCTCTTCACATAAACATTCTGGAACTAAGAGCAATATACAATGCTCTAAGCCAGGCAGAACCTCTGCTTCAGGGAAAACCGGTGTTGATCCAGTCGGACAACATCACGGCAGTCGCCCATGTGAACAGACAGGGCGGCACAAGAAGCAGGAGTGCAATGGCAGAAGCTGCAAGGATTCTTCGCTGGGCAGAGAATCATGTGATAGCACTGTCAGCAGTGTTCATCCCGGGAGTGGACAACTGGGAAGCAGACTTCCTCAGCAGACACGATCTTCACCCGGGAGAGTGGGGACTTCATCCAGAAGTCTTCCACATGCTGGTAACCCGTTGGGAAAGACCAATGGTGGACATGATGGCGTCTCGCCTCAACAAAAAACTGGACAGGTATTGCGCCAGGTCAAGAGATCCGCAGGCAATAGCTGTGGACGCGCTGGTAACGCCTTGGGTGTACCAGTCGGTGTATGTGTTTCCTCCTCTGCCTCTCATACCAAAAGTATTGAGAATTATACGGCAAAGAGGCGTAAGAACGATACTAGTGGTTCCGGATTGGCCAAGAAGGACTTGGTACCCGGAACTTCAAGAGATGATCACGGAAGATCCGTGGCCTCTACCTCTAAGGAGGGACTTGCTTCAGCAGGGTCCCTGTCTGTTTCAAGACTTACCGCGGCTGCGTTTGACGGCATGGCGGTTGAACGCCGGATCCTAATGGAAAAAGGCATGCCGGAAGAAGTCATTCCTACTTTGATTAAAGCAAGGAAAGAAGTAACCGTGCAACATTATCACCGAATTTGGCGAAAATATGTTGCGTGGTGCGAAGATCGGAGTGCTCCGACGGAGGAATTTCAACTGGGTCGATTCCTACATTTCCTGCAATCAGGATTGTCTATGGGTCTCAAATTGGGATCTATTAAGGTTCAAATTTCGGCCCTGTCGATTTTCTTTCAAAAAGAATTGGCTTCAGTCCCTGAAGTCCAGACCTTTGTTAAGGGAGTGCTGCATATACAGCCCCCTGTGGTGCCTCCAGTGGCACCGTGGGATCTCAATGTAGTTTTGGATTTTCTAAAATCTCATTGGTTTGAACCACTAAATAAGGTGGATTTGAAATATCTCACTTGGAAAGTGACCATGCTTCTAGCCCTGGCTTCTGCCAGGAGAGTGTCAGAATTGGCAGCTTTATCTTACAAAAGCCCATATCTGATTTTCCATTCGGACAGGGCAGAACTGCGGACTCGTCCGCATTTTCTCCCTAAGGTGGTGTCAGCATTTCATCTGAACCAGCCTATTGTAGTGCCTGCGGCTACAAGTGACTTGGAGGACTCCAAGTTACTGGACGTTGTCAGAGCATTAAAAATATATATTGCAAGAACAGCTGGAGTCAGAAAATCTGACTCGTTGTTTATATTGTATGCACCCAACAAGATGGGTGCTCCTGCGTCTAAGCAGACGATTGCTCGTTGGATCTGTAGCACAATCCAACTGGCACATTCTGTGGCAGGCCTGCCACAGCCTAAATCTGTAAAGGCCCACTCCACAAGGAAGGTGGGCTCATCTTGGGCGGCTGCCCGAGGGGTCTCGGCATTACAACTTTGCCGAGCAGCTACGTGGTCAGGGGAGAACACGTTTGTAAAATTTTACAAATTTGATACTCTGGCTAAGGAGGACCTGGAGTTCTCTCATTCGGTGCTGCAGAGTCATCCGCACTCTCCCGCCCGTTTGGGAGCTTTGGTATAATCCCCATGGTCCTTTCAGGAACCCCAGCATCCACTAGGACGATAGAGAAAATAAGATTTTACTTACCGATAAATCTATTTCTCGGAGTCCGTAGTGGATGCTGGGCGCCCATCCCAAGTGCGGATTATCTGCATAAATTGTACATAGTTATTGTTAACTAATTCGGGTTATTGTTGTAGGAAGCCATCTTTCAGAGGCTCCGCTGTTATCATACTGTTAACTGGGTTTAGATCACAAGTTGTACGGTGTGATTGGTGTGGCTGGTATGAGTCTTACCCGGGATTCAAAATCCTCCCTTATTGTGTACGCTCGTCCGGGCACAGTACCTAACTGGAGTCTGGAGGAGGGTCATAGGGGGAGGAGCCAGTGCACACCACCTGATCGGAAAAAGCTTTACTTTTTGTGCCCTGTCTCCTGCGGAGCCGCTATTCCCCATGGTCCTTTCAGGAACCCCAGCATCCACTACGGACTCCGAGAAATAGATTTATCGGTAAGTAAAATCTTATTTTCCTCACAGCCTAAGAAAGCACTGTATTTTCAGGTACAGTCCTTTCGGCTTCAGAAAAACAAGCGGGTCAAAGGCGCTTCCTTTCTGCACAGAGACAAGGGAAGAAGGAAAAAGCTGCACCAGCAGCCAGTTCCCAGGATCAAAAATCTTCCCCCGCTTCCTCTTGAGTCCACCGCATGACGTTGGGGCTCCACAGGTGGCGACAGGTGCGGTAGGGGTGCGTCTCGGGAACTTCAGGGACCAGTGGGCTTGCCCACAGGTGGATGCCTAGGTTCTGCAAATAGTATCACAGGGATACAGGCTGGAGTTTGAGGCGACTCCCCCTCGCCGTTACCTCACATCAGCCTTGCCTGCTGCCCTCGGAGAAAGGTAGTACTGGCGGCAATTCACAAGCTGTACTTCCAGCAGGTGAAATCAAGGTACCCCTCCTTCAACAAGGCCGGGGTTACTGTTCCAAAATGTTGTGGTACCGAAACCAGACGGTTCGGTGAGACCCATTCTAAAATTGAAAGCCTTGAACACTTATATACGAAGGTTCAAGTTCGAAATGGAATCGCTCAGGGCGATTATTGCAAGCCTGGAGAATTTCATGGTATCACGGGACATCAAGGATGCTTACCTGCATGTCCCTATTTACCCTCTTCACCAGGAGTACCTCAAAATTGTGGTACAGGATTGTCATTACCAATTCCAGACGTTGCCGTTGGTCTGTCCCCGGCACCGAGGTATTTACCAAGGTAATGGCCGAAATAATTATCCCGTACTTGGACGATCTCCTTATAAAGGCGAGGTCCAGGGAGCAGTTGTTCGGCGGAGTAGCACTATCTCGGGAAGTGCTACAACAGCACGGCTGGATTCTGAATATTCCAAAGTCGCAGCTGGTTCCTACGACGCGTCTACTGTTCCTGGGTATGGTTCTGGACACAGAACAGGATAAAAAGGGTTTCTCCCGGAGGAGAAGTCCAAGGAGTTGTCGTCTCTAGACAGAGACCTCCTAATACGTATACAGGTGTCGGTGCATCAATGCACGCGAGCCCTGGGAAGGATGGTAGCTTCTTACGAAGAAATTCCATTCGCCAGGTCCCATGCAAGGATTTTTCAGTGGGATCTGTTGGACAAGTGGTCCGGGTCGCATCTCGGATGCATCGGCGGATAACCCTGTCTCCAAGGGCCAGGGTGTCGCTGTTGTGGTGGCTGCAGAGTGCTCATTTTCTAGGGGGCCGCAGATTCGGTATACAGGACTGGGTCCTGGTGACCACAGATGCCAGCCTTCGAGGCTGGGGGGCAGTCACACAGGGAAGAAACTTCCAAGGCTATGGGAAAGTCAGGAGACTTCCCTACACATTAATATTCTGGAACTAAGGGCCATTTACAATGCCCTAAGTCAGGCTAGACCCCTGCTTCAACACCGGCCGGTGCTGATCCAGTCAGACAACATCACGGCGGTCGCTCATGTAAACCGACAGGGCGGCACAAGAAGCAGGATGGCGATGGCAGAAGCCACAAGGATTCTCCGATGGGCGGAAAATCATGTGTTAGCACTGTCAGCAGTGTTCATTCCCGGAGTGGACAACTGAGAAGCAGACTTTCTTAGAAGACACGACCTCCACCCGGGAGAGTGGGGACTTCATCCAGAAGTTATCCAAATGATTGTACACTGTTGGGAAAGGCCACAGGTGGACATGATGGCGTCCCGCCTCAACAAAAAGCTACAAAGATATTGCGCCAGGTCAAGGGACCCTCAGGCGATAGTTGTGGACGCTCTGGTAACACCGTGGGTGTACCAGTCGGTGTATGTGTTTCCTTCTCTGCCTCTTACCCAGGGTAATGAGAATAATAAGAAGGAGAGGAGTAAGAACTATACTCATTGTTCCGGGTTGGCCAAGAAGAGCTTGGTAACCAGAACTCCAAGAAATGATCTCAGAGGACCCATGGCCTCTGCCGCTCAGACAGGACCTGCTGCAGCAGGGGGCCTGTCTGTTCCAAGACGTACCGCGGCTGCGTTTGACGGCATGGCGGTTGAACGCCGGATCCTGAAGGAAAAGGGCATTCCGGAGGAAGTTATCCCTACGCTATTTAAAGCTAGGAAAGAAGTGAACGCAAACCATTATCACCGCATATGGTGGAAATATGTTGCGTGCTGTGAGGCCAGGAAGGCCCCAAAGGAGAAATTTCAGATAGGTCGATTTCTGCACTTCCTACAGTCAAAGGTGACTATGGGCCTAAAATTGGGTTCCATGAAGGTCCAGATTTCGGCTCTATCGATTTTCTTCCAAAATAGAACTGGCTTCACTGCCTGAAGTTCGGACTTTTGTTAAGGGAGTGCTGCATAGTCAGCCCCCGTTTGTGCCTCAAGTGGCACCGTGGGATCTCAACGTGGTGTTGGATTTCCTGAAGTCGCATTGGGTTGAGCCACTTAAATCCGTGGAGCTACAATACCTCACGTGGAAAGTGGTCATGCTGTGGGCCGTGGCGTCGGCCAGGCGTGTATCAGAATTGGCGGCTTTGTCATACAATAGCCCTTATCTGTATTTTATATGGATAAGGCGGAATTGAGGACTCGTTCCCAATTCCTTCCTAAGGTGGTATCAGTTTTTCATGTGAACCAACCTATTGTGGTGCCTGCGGCTACTTGGGACTTGGAGGATTCCAAGTTACTGGACGTAGTCAGGGCCCTGAAAAGTATATGTTTCCAGGACGGCTGGAGTCAGGAAAACTGACTCGCTATTTATCCTGTATGCACCCAACAAGCAGGGTGCTCCTGCTTCTAAGCAGACTATTGCTCGCTGGATCTGTAGCACGATTCAACTTGCACATGCTGCTGCTGGACTGCGGCACCATAAATCTATAAAAGCCCATTCCACGAGGAAAGTGGGCTCTTCTTGGGCGGCTACCCGAGGGGTCTCGGCTTTACAACTTTGCCGAGCTGTTACTTGGTCGGGTTCAAACATTTTTGCAACAGTCTACAAGTTTGATACCCTGGCTGAGGAGGACCTAGAGTTTGCTCATTCAGTGCTGCAGAGTCATCCGCACTCTCCCGCCCGTTTGGGAGCTTTGGTATAATCCCCATGGTCCTTACGGAGTCCCAGCATCCACTTAGGACATCAGAGAAAATAAGATTTTACTCACCGGTAAATCTATTTCTCGTAGTCCGTAGTGGATGCTGGGCGCCCATCCCAAGTGCGGATTGTCTGCAATACTTGTTTATAGTTATTGCCTAACTAAAGGGTTATTGTTGAGCCATCTGTTGAGAGGCTCCGTTATATTTCATACTGTTAACTGGGTATAGTATCACGAGTTATACGGTGTGGCTGGTATGGCTGGTATGAGTCTTACCCGGGATTCAAAATCCTTCCTTATTGTGTCAGCTCTTCCGGGCACAGTATCCTAACTGAGGTCTGGAGGAGGGTCTTAGTGGGAGGAGCCAGTGCACACCAGGTAGTCCTAAAGCTTTCTTTAGTTGTGCCCAGTCTCCTGCGGAGCCGCTAATCCCCATGGTCCTTACGGAGTCCCAGCATCCACTACGGACTACGAGAAATAGATTTACCGGTGAGTAAAATCTTATTTTTATTATTCAGAAAATTCACTGGGGAACAAAAAATATATCGTATTTATTTATTTTTCACCAAGGATTTAAGATCGGTTTGCAAGTACTCGCGGGTCCTATTTTCGCATTAGATCTCCGCTATAGCTGTATTGGCTCTAGT
This sequence comes from Pseudophryne corroboree, assembly GCF_028390025.1. Lineage (NCBI taxonomy): Eukaryota > Metazoa > Chordata > Amphibia > Anura > Myobatrachidae > Pseudophryne > Pseudophryne corroboree. The sequence continues at coordinate 677,283,464 of NC_086444.1, forward strand.
TTTTAAATTAATGAATAATTATAAAATTCCATTTTATCCATTTGAAGAACCTTACTAGTCTAGGCCACTTTACTTCACAGAATCGACTAATGGTGTGTACAAACGGTGAGATAAATCTGTAAATCTATATAGTCAAGCGCAACGGAATTTGCTGCGCTATATAAGAAACTGTTAATAAATAAATAAATAATAGTCAAAATCTTATGAAAAGTTAGTGCATATCTTATGGTGTTAGGCAGCTTGCGATACAGATATGATCCCGATGCGCGCTCCCGTGGGGTCGGTATCGCAAGGCTAGATAGACTGTGCAGGCAAGTCAATCTTGACTAGTGTACTATGTAGTACAAAGTATAGTCAAAATTGGCAATTAAGGGCCCTACAGACTGGGCGACTCACCGCCGAGCTGTTCGACCGCCGATACGGCAGACGGGCGACCCGGCAGCGGGGGGGGGAGTGAAGTTTCTTCACTCCCCCGGCGCCATAGCAATGCATGCTAATATGGACAATCTCGTCCATATTGGCCTGCATGCATAAGCGACGGGGCACCAATGATGAACGAGCGCGGGGCCGCGCATCGTTCGTTGGTTCCTACACACTGCACGATATTTACGAGTTCTCGTTAATTAATGAACGAGAATGTTCATATCATGCAGTGTTAATCTGACCTGACCGCACACTGCCGTCTATCGCAGCATTCAGGTCAGAAGTGTGCATGCGCTGGCGCATGGCTGACAGCCGACGGCTGTCGTTGCCTAGCGATCACCTCTGCCTGATTGACAGGCAGAGGCAGGAGGGGGGCGGCACAGGGGTGTTTGGCCGCCGTTTTGTGGGCGAGGTCCGGCCAATGCAGGCATGGCCAGACCGAGCGGGCAAGCGATGAGTAGCTCCCGCCCAGCGCGCAAAAGCTGCGCTAGCCGAAATCTACTCCTGAAGTGCAAAAGCATCACTGCTGTGCGATGCTTTTGTACTTCTGTGGCGGGCCTGACATGTGGGGCGTATCGTAGCAGGGCTACGATCAGGTCTGAATTAGGCCCAATATCCGCTTCTCTCCTGTACAACTCCAGTGTCAGTTCCTCCTGGAAGGCTAAATACCTGGTGTTTTCTAGTTATTATTTCTCTGACGTCCTAGTGGATGCTGGTGACTCCGTCAGGACCATGGGGAATAGCGGCTCCGCAGGAGACAGGGCACAAAAGTAAAAGCTTTTAGGATCAGGTGGTGTGCACTGGCTCCTCCCCCTATGACCCTCCTCCAAGCCTCAGTTAGATTTTTGTGCCCGGCCGAGAAGGGTGCAATCTAGGTGGCTCTCCTAAAGAGCTGCTTAGAGTAAAAGTTTTATTAGGTTTTTTATTTTCAGTGAGTCCTGCTGGCAACAGGCTCACTGCATCGAGGGACTTAGGGGAGAGAAGTGAACTCACCTGCGTGCAGGATGGATTGGCTTCTTAGGCTACTGGACACCATTAGCTCCAGAGGGAGTCGGAACACAGGTCTCACCCTGGGGTTCGTCCCGGAGCCGCGCCGCTGACCCCCTTGCAGATGCCGAAAAGTAAAGAGGTCCAGAAACCGGCGGCAGAAGACTTTTCAGTCTTCATAAGGTAGCGCACAGCACTGCAGCTGTGCGCCATTGTTGTCAGCACACTTCATAGCAGCGGTCACTGAGGGTGCAGGGCGCTGGGGGGGGCGCCCTGGGCAGCAATGATAGTACCTTATTCTGGCTAAAAATACATCACATATAGCCCCTGGGGGCTATATGGATGTATTTAACCCCTGCCAGGTCTCAGAAAAACGGGAGAAGAAGCCCGCCGAAAAGGGGGCGGGGCCTATTCTCCTCAGCACACAGCGCCATTTTCCCTCACAGAAATGCTGGTGGGAAGGCTCCCAGGCTCTCCCCTGCACTGCACTACAGAAACAGGGTTAAAACAGAGAGGGGGGGCACTTATTTGGCGATATGACTATATATATTAAAATGCTATAAGGGAAAAACACTTATATAAAGGTTGTCCCTGTATAATTATAGCGTTTTTGGTGTGTGCTGGCAAACTCTCCCTCTGTCTCCCCAAAGGGCTAGTGGGGTCCTGTCCTCTATCAGAGCATTCCCTGTGTGTGTGCTGTGTGTCGGTACGTGTGTGTCGACATGTATGAGGACGATGTTGGTGAGGAGGCGGAGCAATTGCCTGTAATGGTGATGTCACTCTCTAGGGAGTCGACACCGGAATGGATGGCTTATTTAAGGAATTACGTGATAATGTCAACACGCTGCAAGGTCGGTTGATGACATGAGACGGCCGGCAAACCAATTAGTACCTGTCCAGGCGTCTCAAACACCGTCAGGGGCGTTAAAACGTCCTTTTACCTCAGTCGGTCGACACAGACACGGACACTGACTCCAGTGTCGACGGTGAAGTTGTTTCTTCACCGTCGACACTGGAGTCAGTGTCCGTGTCTGTGACGTATTTTCCTTTAGGGCCACACGTTACTTGTTAAGGGCAATGAAGGAGGTGTTACATATTTCTGATACTACAAGTACCACAAAAAAGGGTATTATGTGGAGTGTGAAAAAACTACCTGTAGTTTTTCCTGAATCAGATAAATTAAATGAAGTGTGTGATGATGCGTGGGTTTCCCCCGATAGAAAATTATTGGCGGTATACCCTTTCCCGCCAGAAGTTAGGGCGCGTTGGGAAACACCCCTTAGGGTGGATAAGGCGCTCACACGCTTATCAAAACAAGTGGCGGTACCGTCTCCAGATAGGGCCGCCCTCAAGGAGCCAGCTGATAGGAGGCTGAAAAATATCCTAAAAAGTATATACACACATACTGGTGTTATACTGCGACCAGCGATCGCCTCAGCCTGGATGTGCAGCGCTGGGGTGGCTTGGTCGGATTCCCTGACTGAAAATATTGATACCCTTGACAGGGACAGTATTTTATTGACTATAGAGCATTTAAAGGATGCATTTCTATATATGCGAGATGCACAGAGGGATATTTGCACTCTGGCATCCAGAGTAAGTGCGATGTCCATTCCTGCCAGAAGTTGTTTATGGACACGACAGTGGTCAGGTGATGCAGATTCCAAACGGCACATGGAAGTATTGCCGTATAAAGGAGAAAAAGACAACGTCTTTTCAGCCTCAGTCCTTTCGTCCCCATAAGGGCAAGCGGGCAAAAGGCCAGTCATATCTGCCATGGGATAGAGGAAAGGGAAGAAGACTGCAGCAGGCAGCCCATTCCCAGAAACAGAAGCCCTCCACCGCTTCTGCCAAGTCCTCAGCATGACGCTGGGGCCGTACAAGCGGACTCAGGTGCGGTGGGGGGGGTCGTCTCAAGAGTTTCAGCACGCAGTGGGCTCACTCGCAAGTGGACCCCTGGATCCTACAAGTAGTATCCCAGGGGTACAGATTGGAAATTCGAGACGTCTCCCCCTCGCAGGTTCCTGAAGTCTGCTTTACCAACGTCTCCCTCCGACAGGGAGGCAGTAGTGGAAACAATTCACAAGCTGTATTCCCAGCAGGTGATAATCAAAGTACCCCTCCTACAACAAGGAAAGGGGTATTATTCCACACTATATTGTGGTACTGAAGCCAGACGGCTCGGTGAGACCTATTCTAAATCTGAAATAGTTGAACACTTACATACAAAGGTTCAAATCAAGATGGAGTCACTCAGAGCAGTGATAGCGAACCCGGAAGAAGGGGACTATATGGTGTCCCGGGAGATCAGGGATGCTTACCTCCATGTCCCAATTTGCCCTTCTCACCAAGGGTACCTCAGGTTCGTGGTACAGAACTGTCACTATCAGTTTCAGACGCTGCCGGTTGGATTGTCCACGGCACCCCGGGTCCTTACCAAGGTAATGGCCGAAATGATGATTCTTCTTCAAAGAAAATGGACGATCTCCTGATAGGGGCAAGGTCCAGAGAACAGTTGGAGGTCGGAGTTGCACTATCTCAAGTAGTTCTACGACAGCACGGGTGGATTCTAAATATTCCAAAACCGCAGCTGTTTCCGACGACACGTCTGCTGTTCCTAGGGATGATTCTGGACACAGTCCAGAAAAAGGTGTTTCTCCCGGAGAAGAAAGCCAGGGAGTTATCCGAGCTAGTCAGGAACCTCCTAAAACCAGGAAAAGTGTCAGTGCATCATTGCACAAGGGTCCTGGGAAAAATGGTGGCTTCTTACGAAGCGATTCCATTCGGTAGATTTCACGCAAGAACTTTTCAGTGGGATCTGCTGGAAAAATGGTCCGGATCGCATCTTCAGATGCATCAGCGGATAACCCTGTCTCCAAGGACAAGGGTGTTTCTTCTGCGGTGGCTGCAGAGTGCTCATCTACTAAAGGGCCGCAGACTCAGCATTCAGGACTGGGTCCTGGTGACCACGGATGCCAGCCTGAGAGGCTGGGGAGCAGTCACACAGGGAAAAAATTTCCAGGGAGTGTGATCAAGTCTGGAGACTTCTCTCCACATAAATATACTGGAGCTAAGGGCAATTTACAATGTTCTAAGCTTAGCAAGACCTCTGCTTCAAGGTCAGCCGGTATTGATCCAGTGGGACAACATCATGGCAGTCGCCCACGTAAACAGACAGGGCGGCACAAGAAGCAGGAGGGCAATGGCAGAAACTGCAAGGATTCTTCGCTGGGCGTAAAATCATGTGATAGCACTGTCAGCAGTGTTCATTCCGGGAGTGGACAACTGGGAAGCAGACTTCCTCAGCAGGCACGACCTCCACCCGGGAGAGTGGGGACTTCACCCAGAAGTCTTCCACATGATTGTAAACCGTTGGGAAAAACCAAAGGTGGACATGATGGCGTCCCGCCTAAACAAAAAATTGGACAGGTATTGCGCCAGGTCAAGGGACCCTCAGGCAATAGCTGTGGACGTTCTGGTAACACTGTGGGTGTACCAGTCGGTGTATGTGTTCCCTACTCTGCTTCTCATAACCAAGGTACTGAGAATTATAAGACGTAGAGGAGTAAGAACTATACTCGTGGCTCCGGATTGGCCAAGAAGGACGTGGCACCCGGAACTTCAAGAAATGCTCACAGAGGACTCATGGCCTGTGCCGCTAAGAAGGGACTTGCTTCAGCAAGTACCAGGTCTGTTCCAAGACTTACCGCGGCTGCGTTTGACGGCATGGCGGTGGAACGCCAGATCCTAAGGGAAAAAGGCATTCCGGAAGAGGTCATTCCTACCCTGGTCAAAGCCAGGAAGGAGGTGACCGAAAAACATTATCACCACATGTGGCGAAAATATGTTGCGTGGTGTGAGGCCAGGAAGGCCCCACGAAGAAATTTCAACTCGGTCGATTCCTGCATTTCCTGCAAACAGGAGTGTCTATGGGCCTCAAATTGGGGTCCATTAAGGTTCAAATTTCGGCCCTGTAAATTTTCTTCCAGAAAGAATTGGCTTCAGTTCCTGAAGTCCAGAAGTTTGTCAAGGGAGTATTGCATATACAACCCCCTTTTTGTGCCTCCAGTGGCACTGTGGGATCTCAACGTAGTTCTGGGATTCCTCAAATCACATTTTAAACCGCTCAAATCTGTGGATTTGAAATATCTCACATGGAAAGTGACCATGCTGTTGGCCCTGGCCTCGGCCAGGCGAGTGTCAGAATTGGCGGCTTTGTCTCACAAAAGCCATATCTGATTGTCCATTCGGACAGGGCAGAACTGCGGACTCGTCCCCAGTTTCTTCCTAAGGTGGTGTCAGCGTTTCACCTGAACCAGCTTATTGTGGTACCTGCGGCTACTAGGGACTTGGAGGACTCCAAGTTGCTAGATGTTGTCAGGGCCCTGAAAATATAGGTTTCCAGGACGGCTGGAGTCAGGAAAACTGACTCGCTGTTATCCTGTATGCACCCAAAAAACTGGGTGCTCTTGCTTCTAAGCAGACGATTGCTCGTTGGATTTGTAGCACATTTCAACTTGCACATTCTGTGGCAGGCCTGCCACAGCCTAAATCTGTCAAGGCCCATTCCGCAAGGAAGGTGGGCTCATCCTGGGCGGCTGCCCGAGGGGTCTCGGCATTACAACTCTGCCGAGCAGCTACGTGGTCGGGGGAGAACACGTTTGTAAAATTCTACAAATTTGATACCCTGGCTAAAGAGGACCTGGAGTTCTCTCATTCGGTGCTGCAGAGTCATCCGCACTCTCCCGCCCGTTTGGGAGCTTTGGTATAATCCCCATGGTCCTAACGGAGTCCCCAGCATCCACTAGGACGTCAGAGAAAATAAGATTTTACTTACCGATAAATCTATTTCTCGTAGTCCGTAGTGGATGCTGGGCGCCCATCCCAAGTGCGGATTGTCTGCAATACTTGTACGTAGTTATTGTTACAAAAATCGGGTTATTATTGTTGTGAGCCATCTTTTCAGAGGCTCCGCTGTTATCATGCTGTTAACTGGGTTCAGATCACAGGTTGTACAGTGTGATTGGTGTGGCTGGTAGGAGTCTTACCCGGGATTCAAAATCCTTCCTTATTGTGTACGCTCGTCCGGGCACAGTATCCTAACTGAGGCTTGGAGGAGGGTCATAGGGGGAGGAGCCAGTGCACACCACCTGATCCTAAAGCTTTTACTTTTGTGCCCTGTCTCCTGCGGAGCCGCTATTCCCCATGGTCCTGACGGAGTCCCCAGCATCCACTACGGACTACGAGAAATAGATTTATCGGTAAGTAAAATCTTATTTTCACTGGCGTCCTAGTGGATGCTGGGGACTCCGTTAGGACCATGGGGATTATACCAAAGCTCCCAAACGGGCGGGAGAGTGCGGATGACTCTGCAGCACCGAATGAGAGAACTCCAGGTCCTCTTTAGCCAGGGTATCAAATTTGTAGAATTTCACAAACGTGTTCTCCCCCGACCACTGGCATAGGTTTGGTCTTTCTCTCTTTATGCCATATGAGTTTATTTCTTACGTCCTAGAGGATGCTGGGGTCCATATTAGTACCATGGGGTATAGACTGGTCCACCAGGACCCACTGGCACTTTAAGAGTTTGAGTGTAGGCTGGCTCCTCCCTCTATGCCCCTCCTACCAGACGGTTAAGAAAATGTGCCCGGAGGAGCTGGTCACAGCTAGGGGAGCTCTACAGAGTTTCCTTGGTAAAGTTTATTTTTAGAGTTTATTATTTTACAGGGAGGCTGCTGGCAACAGCCTCCCTGCAGTGAGAGACTAAGGGGGATAGCAGTGTCCGCCCTGCAGGGTCTGAGCCACTGCCTCCGCTGACTGGGCACTGAGCTCCAGAGGGGATAGATCGTTCCCCACCACAGGGGATCGCTCACCCCAGCAGCATGCCGCCACCCCCTTACAGAGCTGAAGATTGTGGCGAGTGAGTCGCTGACCCCCACCCCCCTAGCAAGCGGGGGCCGGTGTGAAGATAACGGCATCAGGGTAGGAGCGCAGCAGTACTAACTGCGCTCCAGGAGGCTCAGCGGTACATGGTGCGGCGTTGTGAGGGGCACCCTGAGCCAGCGCCTACACTGGTCACACAGCCTGTCGGGGGGGGGGGGGGGGGGGCCTGGATCTCAGCCAGCATGAATCCTCAGGCCAGTAAAATCCTGTGAAGAGCGGAAGACAGTGCCATTAAGGGGGCGGAGCTTCTCAGAGCGGACCCAGCAGCGTTCAGCGCCATTTTCCTACCTGCACAGCGCTGCAGGGGGTTGTAGAAGGGGGGGAGGCTGCAAAATGACTAACCTATTGTGGTGTACAGTCAGCGCTGATAGAGGGTCTCCCTTTATATTAAAAGCGCTGTGTGTGGGTTGGCTCCAATCTCTATCTCTTGCCATTCTTGGGGGTGAAACTGTCTGCCCTCCCGTGTGTGTGTGTGTCTGTGTGTTGTGTCTGTGGTCTCCATTAAGCAATGTCCAGGGACTCTGTGTCATATGCTGCTGAGGATATGTCCTCTCAGGATGATCCCATTCCATGTAATCATGATTGCACTGGTTTAGCACAGATTCCAGCAAGTGAGCCTGAGTGGTTATCCTCTATCAAATCTATGATTTCTCAGATTTCAAATAGGGTTGCACAAAATGAATATGTAACTCAGGCTTTACAGAACTCTATGGCAGTCTGGCCCAGTTCTGGTACATCAGGGCTCCCCACTGTATATTCACATAAACGTGCAGTTGCTCAGTTCATGCAGGATGATACTGATAATGCAGACGGGGATGTGCTGCGGGGGGCTGCATCGCTTGCAAAAGGGGTGCAATTGATGATAGAGGCTATTAGGGATGTGTTGAATATTGCTGATACAACACCTGAGCAGGTTGAGGAGGCTTACTTCAGTGAAAATAAGAAAGCCTTGCTAACCATCCCTGCGTAAAAGGAATTAAATGTTATTATTAAAAAGGCTTGGGAAAACCCGGATAAAAATTCCAGATACCTAAAAGGGTTCTGGTAGCATTTCCTTTCCTGATAGAGGATAGAAAAAAATGGGAAAACCCACCTATTGTTGACGCGTCAGTATCCAGACACTCAAAAAAGGTGGTTTTATCTCTTCCAGGATCTACCGCCTTGAAAGAGCTGGCTGATCGTAAAATTGATGTAGTGGATAGCGGAGGTAGTGTCGAAATTCAAAAAGGGGAGCAAAGCTGAACCAGGTAATGATAGACCAGTTAGTCTTACATCTATAGTGGGGAAAGTATTGTAAGGTATTCTAAGGGACAGTATTCAAAAGTCCTTGAAGCAAATAAGGTCATTAAAAGGAACCAACATGGATTTGTGAAGGACAGATCCTGTCAAATTAACTTACTTGGCCTTTATGAAACCGTAAGTGCGAACCTTGATCACGGTAAGGAGGTGGATGTAATCCTTTTAGACTTTGCTAAAGCTTTCGACACTGTACCACACATGCGTCTTATCTAGAAGCTACAAGAAATAGGGCTAGGGAGCACAATATGCACTTGGGTCAGTAATTAGTTAGATAATAGGGAGCAGCGCGTTGTGGTCAATGGATCATTTTCAAATTGGACTACAGTACTAAGTGGTGTGCCACAAGGGTCTGTACTTGGACCACTTTTGTTCAACATTTATATCAACGACTTAACAGGAGGTCTATAAAGCATGGTGTCAATTTTCGCTGACTATACCAAATTATGTAAGGTTATAAATACGGAGGGGCATGCTAAGTCTCTTCAGAACTACTTAACTAAACTGGAAGCATGGGCAGCAAAATACAGAATAAGATTCAACACAGACAAATGTAAGGTAATGCACTGTGGGGGTAAGACCAAAAATTACACCTACATACTAAATGGGGTAATACTAGGGGATTCCATACTGGAAAAAGACTTAGGGGTTCACATAGATAACAAATTAAGCAGCAGTACCCAAAGTAGGAGTGCAGCAAAGAAGGCTAATAAGATATTAGCATGCATAAAATGGGGAATTGATGCAAGGGACGAGAGTATTATACTCCCATTATATAAATCACTAGTGAGGCCACATCTTGAATACTGTGAGCATTTTGGGCACCATATTACAAAAAGGATATCCTGGAGCTAGAAAAGGTTCAGAGGCGGGCGACCAAACTAGTACAGAAAAATTGTATAGTTCCCGTATAGTACAGGAGCCAAGGAAGAAAAGAAGAAAGACTACACGTCTCTTCTGGGGCACACTTTATGTAGTAAATTGTGTAATATTATAGTATTTAAAATATAACTTTTATTAGTATTCCTCAAAAAATAAGGGGCTAAGAGGCAAGAATGGAACTGAAACAAGATAAAGATACTATCTATTTATCAAAAGGATAATCCATCCAATTCAAAATAGTTGATTGTACAAGGTGATACAAATCAAACTGATTGGCTCCGTTAAGCAAAAATTTGTGTCTCTCTATTGTTAGAAGAGCTGTGATCGAAATTTGAATGATATAAGGTTTTCTTCTTCTAAAAAGATGAAATATACCTATAATAAATCATACTAACAATGTTCTGGAAGAGAGAAGTATTTCTCTATCTAACAAAGCTGGGCTCACCCTGTTACTTGGTGAGAATCTGTTTCCATAAGCTGAAGTAGATATAGTGAGTATTGACAGATACTTTGGCTCCAGGTCTATTTATTTTCTGCAGGATAAAAATACCTGCAGTACCAAGTATTCTCTGGTGGTCTCCCAACCAGGTACTGACCTGGCCCACAGTGCTTGGCTTCCAAGATCAGACGAGGTTGGGCATACTCAGTATGGTTTGACCGCAGGTGGATATATCCTGCTTTATAATGCCCGGAACCAAGTATTGTGTAATGGAAGTTTCAGGAACTCTTTAAGTCCAGATATTAGTGGCACAACAATATGTGTTGATATTAGAGAGGACAAATTAGAGATGAGTCCTGAGCCAGAGTTCGGTTTACTGTTAAGCCTGATGCTGTCCCAAAATCCCCCTGTTGCACAAAAATTTCAGAAAAATAATGTATATACGTGAAAAGTCACCTAGGTATCTGAGAAACTTGGTGCAACAAACAGGTGTGCGGTTATTGCGGAGATATTGCAAAGAATGGGGCATCAGACATAAGGATAATATCCCACTGTTAGGTGCAGGGGTGAAGTGCCCCCAAGGATGAAAAAAATGAAGAAAAAAAATTAAAATATATATATATATATATATATATATAAAGAATCCTGAAACAGAGTTTGGTTTTACTGACAAACTTGACGTTGTCCCATTGTTGCCATGTTTCACAAGTATTTCAGGTCAAAATAATGTATATGATTGAATAGTCACAAAGGTATCTGAGAAACTTGATGCAACAAACAGATATGCAGTTATTGCGGAGAAATTGAAAACAAAGCGGCTTCAGAAATGAAGTGGGATCCTACTGTTAGGTGGAGGGGTAAAGTACCCCCCTTGGTCAGTGGAGACCGTCACTCGAGATCCATAATGGAGGGTGAGTCCAGCAGAGAGACGCGCCGGTGTCCGCGGTCCGTCAACCGGAAGTTTGGGAACCGGAAGTGACGACGTACGTTTCGCTCGTGGAGCTTGTTCACGAAATGCCTGCTCCCTGGTCCTCTGTTGCTGGTTTATAAGGACCTGATGGGTCCTATTGATTGAATAATTGATTGCTATAATAATTGATTAAGTAATAATAGGCTCTAAGTTGTATAGACGCAAGATTCTTATGAATAAATTTATGTCCACTATGCGGTCATAAACCTATAGTATAATTAAGGCTAGATTGCATAGAATTGGTGTTTAGAAAGATGTAAAAGTAGAGAACACCCTTAATAGGACTTATTAGGATTTTGATTGTAGCATATTGTTAGCACTATTGGAAACACTCTAATGTGCTGGGTATAGCACGGCATTATTGTTAAATCAGTATATCTGTTACTTAGATAGTAATCTACTGTGATAGAAAGTTGAAAATAGCAAAAATGTATAAATGAGAAGAAAAAAGAGAATGACAGATTGAAAATAAAGGGTAATTTATGATTATAAATAAAAATTAAATATAAAATATAAAAACCGTCGAGGAGATTGATCTAGCTCTGGGTGAAAGTTGATAATAGTAAAGTAAAATTATTAATGGTGATGAAAATATGTGGATGTGATTAATATTGAATGATGAAAATTATTAATAAACAATAAAATGGATTAAAAGAAAATTGCAATTCATGTTGTTGGAAATGGCTTTGTTCCTATAATTTGTGTATGGAAAATGGTGTGTTGCATGGGAGGAGCATGTGTGAACTGCGTAAAGTGAGGACTAGATGTGAAGTTTAACAATGACGAGGAGGAATGTAGAATTGTTCCAGGTGGGGTGCGGTGGTGGAGTGATGGAAGCACAGGTTGGCTGGAGTTGAAAAGAATGTGTACGTTTGTACAGAGGGCAAGTGTAATTTGCTGTGAAGTGAAAAAAAAAGGGGGGGGGGGAAGAGGGAGGAGGGAAGGGGAAAGGGGGAAAAAGAGGGGGGCTAAGTGGAGGAGAGGTTGGGGGGCGGAAAATGGCATTGAGTGAAGGGGACGGGGAAGATGAGGAAAAGGGGAAAGGGGTGTGAAAGGGAACTATGTTGCTTTGGGGCAGTGGTGAGAGTGGGGGGATGGTGGGGATCTGGCTGGGTGAAGGGGGGGGGGTGGAAAAAGAGATTTTGGGGCAATGTGGGGTGCGAGTAATGGGGTGAGATAGGTTGGAAGGGAGATGTAGATCTGATATTAGTATAGGCGGAGCGGAATTGGATGATGGTGAATGAAAGGGGCAAAAGGGAGGGAGGGATAGGGTGTAATTTGAGTATAGAAAAAGTTGGAAAAGTGACTGGTGAAAAGGAGGGAAGCGGTTGTGAAATGTGGTGACTGGGAGGTTGAGGAGCGGCTGAGTTGTATGATGATGTTCCAGAAGGAAATAATAGAGAGAGAGAAAGAAATAGAGAAAAAATTGGTGGTGCTGGCTATAACTATAAGCTTGAAAAATAAACACAATTGAGGGTTTATTGACTTGGATTTACTAAGGAGAAGAATGTTGTAATATGTTGAAAAGGAATTTACAGGAAAACACTGTAGTTGATATATTCATTGAGACCATTGGGAGCTAGAGTATTCAACCGGAAAGTCCATTCACTTTCTTTCTTCAAGAGTGTGGTCATGATATCTCCTCCTCTGATTCCCATTTTAACTTGTTCTAGGCCACATATTTTTAGATCCTGCGGGGAGCAGGAATGTTGTTGCAGAAAATGTCTGGAGACTGAGGTTAGTTGCTTCATCCTTTGTTGGTCTCTGTTTGCGACCAAACTAATCAAGGGCATGGAGACGCAGGAATACGCGGAAAGGCTTGCAAGGCTAGGCATGTTTACATTAGAAAAGAGGAGACTAAGAGGGGACATGATCAACATCTACAAATATATTAAGGGTCAATACACAGAGCTCGGGAGGGACCTGTTGTCTATAAGATCAGCACAGAGGACACGTGTTCACTCGCCATGGTTAGAGGAGAGGAGTTTCCGCACATTGAGGCGAAAAGGTTTTTTCACAGTAAGGACAATACATGTTTGGAATTCCCTGCCTGAGAGTAGTAACAGTGGACTCAGTCAACACCTTTAAGAATGGGTTAGCTAAATTGTTATTGGATAAAGATATTCAGGGTTATGGTGCGTAGGCACGCATTATTACTTAGAGCATCAGAATGGTTTGGGCCGTAGGCTTGTGGGCCATTACTTCAAAGGACATTATTCAAAGGATAACTACAAGTTTAAACATAATTTCGACGTTATTAGTTATATTGGTAACATCTTCAACTGATATTGATTGTGAAGTGACTCCTCCTCCTTCTTTCCTTCAACAGGTAATTCCATCTTCTACACTCCTGCAGAACATTGCACTCAAATAACTGCTGGTAATTCCATCTTTACACTCCTGCAGAACATTGCACTCAAATAACTGCTGGTAATTCCATCTTCTACACTCCTGCAGAACATTGCACTCAAATAACTGCTGGTGAATATATACTTGTCTAGGTTTATTGAAAATGAGAGCTGCAGATTATCACTACTGATTGCACTGAAAGACTTATTGGAAAATTTGGTGTTAAGAATTATAGCATTGCTATAGGTATAAGGCATCTGCTTTTTTTTTTTTTTTAACACATTTTATTAGAAGGATCACAAAATTGTTACATTAATAACAGAACATCCAAGCATACTGGGTATTCGAAGGACAAATGTAACTACAGTGCTTTGTAACATCAACTGAGTGGATCCCTTTTTTTTTTTTTATTGAAAGTTAAGGGAATTGAGGAGGGTAACTCTCAGCAACGGAGTGGCCGTCCGTCAAAGAGAGCTAACGGAGGAAATGAGAGGAAAGTAATACTCAGAGAGAGAGTAGACGGAATCGGAGGGATAGAGGAGTTGGAACAAATCCAATCAAAGAGGAGAGTAGGGGAGTAGAAAGGAGGGGTGGGGGGGTGGCCTACAGAGATAAAAGATAAATAGAGCTGCGATGCATGGTGTCAAGTTACAAATGGGGAAGGGGCCTGTTGTAAGATTAGCCATGGGGACCAAATTTTATCAAATTGTTTCGAGGTGTTACGGATAACAGCTGTCATATATTCCATTTTGAGTACGTACCAAATTCGGGAGATTATCACCGGTATTGGGGAGGGAGTCGGGCTCCTCCAGTCCATGGCTATTTGGCATGTCATTGCCGAAACTACATGCCGAAATAGCTTGTTTTGTTGTCTGGTAAGGGTGGGGAGGGACATGGGGAGCAGAAAGTATTGGGGGTCGGGAGGAATGGGAGTGTCAAATAAGCGCGAGGGGCAAGGTGATGAGCTCACCTCAAATCTTAAAAATTTTTGGGCTGGTCCACCATATGTGCAAGAACGAGCCAACGTCCGTACAGCCTCTCCAGCATCTATCCGAAGTGTCGGGAAACATAGTGTGTAGACGAGAGGAGACATAATACCAGCGATAGAGTAATTTGTAGATGTTTTCTTTAATTCTTACACATATGGAACTGGAGGCTGCATTATCCCAGATGTCCACCCAATCTTCGTTGTCTATAGCGAGTCCCAACTCCTTTTCCCATGCTAGCTCGTGGGGGGCCCGGGACGACGTGGGGTGGTCGCTAAGTAAAGCAGAAATATCTGAGATGAGGCCTCTAGTATTATTCGAAGGGGGACAATTGTCTGTGTAGAAGGGTAGTGGTGATGGTGGAATGAAAATGTCTGATTTGCAGATAACGAAAAAAGTCTGAAGAAGGGATTACTGATCCTTCTCGAATATCTGCAAATTGTGGGAAGGTAGCGTTGGAGGTGATGTCATTAACATATAGCATACCGCTAGTGCGCCATGATGTATACGAGGCTCTACACGTACCCGGGGGGAAGGCTGGGTTGTGGAATAACGGAATTAACGGGGACGGGGCCAAAGCGAACAGTCTGTTTGTCAGGTCCCATGTCGCTAATGAGCGACTTACCACTGGATGTGAGAGGACCGTACGGGGGCGCTGGTTCCGGCGGAGCCACAGTAGGGAGGATAGTGTAGCTAGACCAGTCTCCTCAGTCTCAATCCCCACCCAAACCTTCCGCGTCCCACCCTCGTTGCACCATTGTACACATTGAGAGAGTTGCGCAGCGTAAAAGTATTTCCTAAAGTCCGGGATACCCAGCCCCCCACCTCTGGAGGAGCGCTGAAGCAATTTAAGCCTAACGCGGGGGCGCTTACGATTCCAGATATAAAAGGAGGATTGGCTCTGCAGGGTCTTGAAAACATAGGTAGGAACATAAATCGGGAGAGTGTGAAACAAATACAGAAGTCGGGGGAGCACACTCATCTTGACAGAATTTATTCTGCCTATCCATGAGATAAAGTAGCTGGACCATTCCAGCAAGTCATCTTTGACTTTCTGCAATAAGCGGGGGTAATTTGCTTGGAAAAGTTGGTGGTGATGATGGGTCAAGTACACACCGAGGTACTTGATTTTCTTTGTATACCAGTTACAAGGAAGGATAGCTTGAAGTTCTTGTTTGAGAGCTGCCGGGATATGAAAGTTAAGGACCTCTGTTTTGTTCACATTAATTTTATAACCGGAAAATTGTGAATATGAACGGATCTCCGTTAATAGAGAGGGGAGGGACTGGGCTGGATTTGTGAGGGAAATCAGGACATCATCGGCATATAACGCTATCTTGTGTTCGGATAGGCCTGTGGATACTCCATGGATAGTGGTGTTATTACGAATCTTTGCTGCAAGGGGCTCCATGACTAGTGCGAAAATTAAATGGGAGAGGGGGCATCCCTGCCTGGTGCCGTTGGCAATCCCAAAACTGGCGAAGAAACACCGTTAACCAAAACCTGGGCCGATGGGGAGTGATAGAGTGCTTTAATCCCCTCTAGAAATTTTCCAGAGAATCCCATTCTGCCAAGGACTGCGAAGGTAAAAGACCACGAAATGCGGTCAAAAGCCTTCTCAGCGTCAAGAGCCAAAACGAGGGCGGGGGATTTCCGTTTTTGAATAGAGTAAATTAAGTCTATAGCCCTTCTAGTGTTGTCGGACGCCTGGCGTCCCGGAATGAGGCCGACCTGGTCTGGATGGACCAGTTCGGGCATCAGAGGTGCCAGGCGGTTGGCCAATATTTTCGCATATATCTTCAGATCGACATTCAATAGTGAGATTGGTCTATAATTTGAGCAACTGGTCGGGTCTTTATCAGGTTTTGGGATTACCACTATGTCAGCCCGGGTCGTCTCCGGTAGAAAGGAGGCCCCCTCAAGAATATTGTTGAATAAAGAGGATAGGTGTGGGGCTAGCGCTTTCGCAAACATTTTATAATACTGGGCTGTGAAACCGTCCAGCCCTGGAGCGGCCGACGAACGCATGGAGCGTATAGCAGCTATTGTCTCCTCCTCCGAGATCCGACTGTTAAGGGTGTCTGACTGAGTGTCAGATAGGGCTGGAAGGGGGGTATCAGACAGGTAGGAGCGTACTCCTCCAGCCCCGTCAGGTGGCAGAGGGGGTGGGTCAGACAAGTTATAAAGGGAGCTATAAAACAGGCGGAAATCTTCGGTCATCACTTCAGGGTCATAAGTATGGGTTCCCCTCTCTGGCGAGTACAACTTATCTATTGCGCCCAGCGCTTGTTTACGATGTAGTTTGTTGGCCAGTAGGGAGTCTATTTTATCCTTTTTATCATAGAAACGTTGCTGCAGCTTCCGGAGAATTAGTGCTGCACGGTTAGAGAGAAGGGTATTAAGTTGTCCCCGGAGGGAGTCAATCTGAGAGAAGAGGGAAGCGTCGGGGGATGCTTTATGCCTAGTTAATAAGTTGGCTATTGCAGATTCGAGTGAGGTGATCTCCTGCATCGCTTTTTTCCTAATTGCTGACTATTTCGCCAGCAAAGCTCCGCGAATCGTGGCCTTGTGAGCTTCCCACAGGACACTAAGCGAAATGTCAGGAGACATATTTTCGGTGAAGTAGTGTGTGATTGCTAGTCGAATTTCCTCCAGTGCAGAAGGGTGTTGCAAAAGCGAATCGTCTAGATGCCATTTATATTTCCTGCGAGGTGAACGGTATATATCTATGAGAAGGTAGACCCCAGCATGGTCCGACCAACTCAGTGGCGTGATACCTGCATCAAAGATCAGTGGTACCAGGGCCGAGGAGATGTGGATCATATCGATCCTGGAATAGTGTTGGTGTGGGGCCGAGAAATGGGTAAATTCTTTGGTGTGGGGGTGTTGGGATCGCCAGGTGTCGCAGAGGCCGTGGTGTTTCATGGTGGCAGTGAGAGTGCGGGAGGCTCGAGGCAGGGACATCGTGGAAGCGTGAGGTGAAGGGCCGGATCTATCTAACAACGGGTCAATGATGGTATTAAAATCACCACCCATGATAATGCTGCCCTGTGCTTCTCGTGACAGGCGCTTAGAGAGCGAGTCAAAGAACAGGGATTGGTCTTGGTTGGGAGCGTAAGTGGAAACCAAAGTGAGAGCCACAGAGCGGAGGGTACCCAGCACCATAAGAAACCGTCCGTCTGGGTCCGTCACAGTCCTGGAGTGGATAAACGGAATATTACGGTGAATTAACATGGCTACACCACGTTTTTTACAGTCTGCCGAGGCAAAGTAGGACTGGGAGAACCATTTACCCTTAAGTTGAGTATGGGGACCCGTGAGATGTGTTTCCTGAAGGAATGCTATGTCGATTTTCTCTCGTCTGCAAGCACTCAGGAACACAGTTCGCTTCCTAGGGGAGTTCAGGCCATTTACATTGACCGAGAAGATTTTAAGGGGCATGGCTCTTCACAGGAGGGGGTATGACATATCGCAGAACATGATCCAATAAAGGACTGTTTGAGTCAGGGGGAGGCCACCCCTCGGGGCAGGGAAAGAGAAGGAGCAGAAAGGTCAAACAGAAGCCACAAGAAAAAGGAGGAGAGGAAGAACGAAGAGAAGAGAAAACCCAAACGGGCAAAAATCCCTGAGGTCGTGGGTCCCATTCGGGGACCGCAGGCAAAGAAAACAGTATAAGTAGCAATGTATACATCAGGAAGGGATTGTAGGGGGGTAACTGAGGTACCATGTGAGAAAGGGTAAACTACCCGGGCCACAAGAGTTGAGAACGGTCGGGGCCACTTTACATTTATAAAGAACATGATATAATATGTAACAAATAGGACTGCGTCCAAGCAATAAAAACACAAGCAAAAAATCAAAAGGGGGGGGAATAATAACAAAAAAAAAAGGGGGGATACCACGGGGGTACAAATTAGTTTAACTTAACTATAACAGCAGTTACAGACAATAGTTACAACATTGGGTTTTGGACTGAGGTCAAATCCTCCGCAGCCATTGCTCATCACGAGGCATAAAGATGCTGCTCCGACATTTAGCGGGCAAACCACTGCGGGGACTCCCCCCAGATCAAGGAGGATCTCCGTCCATAGTGCGCTGGCGGATCACTATTGTCCAGTCAGGAAGGGGAGGTTGAGTGTGTGGCGATTTAGACGGTGAGGTCGCCAGGTCGGCTGCAGATGATACTGGGAGGAGGTCCAACTTTGCCAGCAACTCCTGTCCTTGGGCTAAAGTCTTGACAGAGTGAACAGAGTTGTTGACTGAGACGTGAAGTTGAAAGGGGAATCCCCATCTGTATCTAATCTGGTGCTGTCGCAGGACCCGGGTGACCGATTGGAGGTCCCGTCGTTTTTGGATGGTGGAGGGAGCCAGATCCTGAAATATCTGTAACTGCATACCCTTAAACAGGATCTCTGGGGAGTCCCGGACAGAAGACAGGATTTTCTCTTTTGAGCGGAAATAGTGGAAACGGACAATGACGTCCCTGGGTGGTTGTGCGGGGGACGGTTTTGCACGGAGTGCTCTATGAGCCCTATCACATAGACACTCTTCGGCTGTGAGATCTGGTACGAGGTGTATGAAGAATTCTCTCAGGAATGACGGCAACGATGGGCCGAGGACCGATTCTGGAACATTGCGTAATCGTAAGTTATTTCTACGCGAGCGATTTTCCTGGTCCTCCTGTCGCTCTTTGACAGTCTCCATTTCCTCGTGCAACCTAATGTCGAGGCGGTGTTGGGAGCGGCAGAGATCATCAGTCTTTGTTTCCAATGCATCCGTTCAGTTGCCAAGAGCTGTCAGGTCCGATTTAAATTCTGCGATAGCGTTAGAAAGTTCCTGTTTGAATGCGGACTGCACTCCCTCCAGTAGGCTCGACATTACCGCCTGGATCTGAGGATCAATACCCGCTTCTGAGGAGCACGGAGAAGGAGGAGAGCCTGCGGTCATGTTGGGGTTCTGCGGGCCCTTAGATTTTGAGCCCAAAAAGTTAGACGGGGCTTGTGTTACTTTCTTGTTTTTGGACATAATGGAATGTATAAAAGAGGGGGATAGGAGTGGGGGAGAAAAAAGAACAAAAAAGGGAAGAAAAAATTATTGAAGAAGGGACACAGTCCGTAGATTGTATAGTAGGCGAGCTGCGCAGGCAGGTCGAGCTGCTGACCTACAGCTCCACCCCGGGCTCCTATGAGTATGGGAAAGCAAGCGTTTCAGGCTTTAGGGAGCTCGAGGGGTGGAGAAGGGAGCCGCAGCAGATTCGTAGAGATTAACCGAGGTCCGAATTTTAATTTATTTCAGGCTTCAGTTAGTGTAGAGCAGGTCGCCAGCAGCAGCGGCCACCATAGGGGGACAAATACGTCAGCTTCAGGTACACCAACAGCGAAGTTGGAAGGAAGGTGCCAAGGAATATTACATATAAGGTCCAGCTACTTCATTATGGCACGCGTAATATTTTATTATAATGTATTAAATCATCTTGAGAGTGATTCGAGGATACGTGTATCCGGGCATCACGACAATGGAGCCATAACTCTTTCAGGTGCTATCCCTGCAGCTGGGGTAAGTCGCAGCCCAATCTCTCATCCTGTGGCCCAGGTACACATGGTAAGTATTAAAGCATTTTTGTGGCTATCTCAGCTACGGGCAGTAGTGCGAGCAGGTTTTGCAATCCTGCTGGGGTGAGGAAAGTGTGATGTAGTGTAGCTTAGACTTTATTCTGGCCAGTTGCCAGGCTGCAAGATGGAGGCTTTGAATTCCTGTCACAGGCCTCTGTGGAGCAGGAGTGTGAATAGAGAGATAAAATGGCCGCTGTGGCAGCAACTGGTACTCACTGTATTCCAGGTAGGCTGAGTGCAGAAGGTTGTGCAGCCTTCATGTGTCTTGTCCCAGGATAGGCACCCACAGGGTCCCCAGTGCAGCTGGAGTGCGGAGGGTCCCTCAGCAGGGGAACAATTCGGGAGCTGCGCCAATGCTTTGGCTGTTCCAGGTGTGTGTGCGGCGGCGGTGTTAACAGGCGCCTTGTAGTAACAATAATAGTGGGGGCCTTGGTGGTGTACAGCCCCTTCAGGGGTTATTACAGCAGCAGGGGCAGAATTTAGCAGGGGGGGGGTAAATTAATAATAGCAGAAACGGTCTCACCTCCCCACCAGACCCTAGCAGGGAAGATCGTATCCGGAGCGTATTTCTACAGCATTCAACTTCTAGCTACGTGCAGAGCAGGCTGAGGTGTTCCCCGGCCTCCGAATCAGCGGGAGCCCCTGCTGGTCACCAGAGCAACAGATAGATTCAGCCGCAGGGAGAGGAGGAAGTGCGCCGCCCGCACAGCTCCGACGGGACCCGTCCCCAGCCGTAGCGGTGGCCTCTGAAGGTCGGGTCACAGTCAGCCGCAGCCCAGCGCCTCACCCGCAGGCTCTGAGTGAGCGATCACAGCCGGCTGCGGGCAACTGCGGCGGCGTCCGCGCCTCGGATCCTGCCGCTCGACCACAGCGATCACGTCAGGTCCCGACTCCCAGCGAGTGACTAGGCCGCAACCTGCAGGGACAGCTGTCCGTGTCCCCCGGCTCCGCGACACCAGGTCACCCGATGCAGGGGCAGACAGGCACACCACAGGAGATGTGTAGCGTCAGGGAGATGTCCAAAAGCTTAGGCTGGGTGCACAATTTAGGTGTTGAAGCGGGAGAGCACAGACACCGCACGTCCTCTTCACAGCTTGCCAGGCCACGCCCCTTAGACATCTGCTTTTATGTTAGATTGCGTATGCACATGATGGGTTGCTATTGATAAATTGGAATGTTATCTCCTGAGTATAGGCATGAGGGCATGACTGTTAAATCTCGGTTGGATTGTTAGCTTGTTTTTTTAAAATTGTTTTATTACTGTCCATTGCTGGGGGGAGGGTTCAGTGGAGTTTGGGTGTAATCGGTGTATTCACATGCTTGGCCCATTACTTAAAGAGCATCAGAATGGCTTGGGCCGTAGGCTTGTGGGCCATTACTTCAAAGGACATTATTCAAAGGATAACTACAAGTTTAAATATAATTTCGACGTTACACCGACGTTAAACCGAAGGAAAACAGAAGGACAACAATCTAACCACAATCTGAACCACTAAAGGACAGCTTTCAAACATATGTGAGTCCAATTCCTCTACACATCCAACTACTCCAGCCTGAGTAACCCATACTTATAACTTAAATCTGTGATAGCAACGCAACAAGATCTTTACACTTCATCCGCAACTACTCAAATTTATATCTATAGCTTACCAAAAACATCTGAATTCTCAACTGTACCAATGTTATCTGTCTTTTTACACTATGAAAAGACATCCCCAAACTGCTCACTACAGCTCTCTTATGCAGACTCATGTATGTTTTTTGATGTAATGATTGCCTTGTAATTGGCATTGCATGTGTGGGGAAGTTGCACAGTGAAACCTAGTTTATTATTTCATGTTCACTGGTGTTTACCACCTTTGATCATTTGACCATTGTGGTCAGGTGTACTATATCTTTACATTTAGTGAGGTGTAGTCATGGTGTAAAGGACACAGTGTGATTCCTGATTTAGTAAAAAAAAAACACTGAGCAACATCCCCAAACAGGTAATTTCAACTTTAAACTTGTCATTTATTTTGTACGGTCTAGACATGGCTACTAATGACAAATGCACAGACAAAATTCTTAAAGCTATGAGTGCAAATGCTAGGAGCTTGGGAGACAAAATTCCAGAACTAATTGCAATAATGACAAGGGATAACCTGGATTTTGTCGCAATTATATGGAGTCATGGTGCAATGAGAATCATGACTGGGACATAGCTATACCAGGATCCAATTTATTTAGGAAGGATAGAAATAGGAAGAATAGGAGGAGGGGTAGCAATGTATGTGAAAAACAGCATAAATGCTACTTTAATACAAAATATTGAAGACAAAACTGAGGCCCTATGGGTCACCATAGAAACTGGGGAGAAGGACATTATTCGCATTGGGGTGATCCATAGACCACCAGGCCAGGGGCAGGATTTGGACAGGAACCTATTATTAGACATCACTAAAATGGCTTTAAAGGGAGAAGTCATAATCATGGGAGACTTTAATTTACCTGATGTACATTGGGAGGAGTCTTTTGCAAGTTCAGCTACAAGTGGCAAATTTCTAAATTCCTTACAGGGAGCATCTCTCAAGCAATTGGTGAGGGAGCCCACTCGCAAAGACTCAATATTAGATTTAATTCTTACAAATGGTGATAGGATATCCGACATATATGTGTGTGAGCACCTGGGATCCAGTGATCATCAAGCAGTATGGTTTAGTATAAAGACAGGATCCAACTCCTGTCATACAAAAATAAAGGTGTTGGATTTTAGAAATGCTGACTTTGCAAAAATGGGGAGATGTCTAAGTGATTCATTGGTGGACTGGAGGAACTTGGAAGGAGTGCAGGAGAGGTGGGAAAAACTGAAAAGTGCAATATTAAGTGCAACAGACCTTTGTATCAAAAGGGTTAGGAAAAACACCAGGAAAATAAAGCCAGTGTGGTTCACAAAAGAAGTAGCAACTAGTGTGAAAGCAAAAAAGATGGCTTTTAGGAAATACAAACACACTCAAAATAATAACGACAAAGAGGTGTATCTTGACAGACGGAAGGATGCTAAGAAAGTAATCAGACGTGCAAAGGCAGAAGCTGAGGAGAAAATGGCCCAGTCAGTAGATAAAGGGGACAAAACTTTTTTTTTAAGTATATAAGCGAAAGGAGAAAATCAAATGGAGGAATAATAAGACTTAAGACAGAGAGTGAGCATTTGGTGGAGGGAGACAAGGCAATAGCAGATCACCTAAATAATTATTTTTGCTCAGTATTTACTACAGAGGAAGGGATGGGGCTACAGTTAAGTTGCAAGGACATTCATAAAAATAAGGCAGATGAAAGTACATTTACAGAGGAGAAGGTCCTAACAGAACTTTCAAAACTAAAAGTGGATAAATCTATGGGACCAGATGGAATACACCCAAGGATACTCAAAGAGCTAAAAGATGTGCTGGTTACACCTTTAACAGAATTATTTAACCAGTCACTAAATACAGGTGCTATTCCAGAGGACTGGAAAAGAGCAAATGTAGTTCCACTGCACAAAAGTGGAAGCAAGGAAGAAGCAAGTAACTACAGACCAGTAAGCCTTACATCAGTAGTAGGCAAAGTAATGGAAAAAATATTAAAAGAAAGAGTTGTGGAATATCTTAAATCAAACAACTTATAGGATCCAAAACAGCATGGATTTACTGGTGGGAGATCATGCCAAACAAATCTTATTTACTTTTTTGACTCTGACGAAAATAATAGATCATGGGGGAGCTGTAGATGTAGCATATCTAGACTTTAGTAAGGCATTTGACACTGTCCCACATCGCAGACTGCTAAATAAACTTGAAAGCGTGGGGGTGGATTATAAAACGGTTAAATGGATAAGAACCTGGTTGCAGGATAGTAAACAGACAGTTGTAGTGAATGGAGTTCAATCTATGGAGGGAAATGTTATCAGTGGAGTACCCCAGGGATCTGTACTTGGTCCAGTTCTCTTTAATATCTTTGTTGGTGACATTGCAGATGGTATTGAAGGGAAGGTATGCCTTTTTGCAGATGATACAAATATATGCAACAGGGTAGACACACTGGGAGGTGTAAAACAAATGATTGATGACCTAGGTAGGCTTGAGAAATGGTCAAGAACGTGGCAACTGCAGTTTAATGCTAAAAAATGCAAAATCGTGCACTTGGGTCTCAAAAACCCAAAGGCTAAATATAGTATCAAGGGTACTATAATGGAAACTACTGAGGAGGAAAGGGATTTAGGAGTCACTATTTCAAGTGACTTGAAGGCAGGAAAGCAATGCAACAAAGCAATAAGGAAGGCAAGTCAGATGCTTGGTTGCATAGGGAGAGTAATCAGTAGCAGGAAAAAAGTGATAATGCCACTGTATAGGTCATTGGTGCGTCCCCATCTGGAATACTGTGTCCAGTTCTGGAGACCATATCTCCAGAAAGATATAAATACATTAGAGAGTGTACAAAGGAGGTCAACTAAAATGGTGCATGGCCTACATCACAAAACTTACCCGGAAAGGCTGAAAGATCTTAACATGTATAGTTTGGAGGAGAGAAGGGAAAGGGGGGACATGATAGAAGCTTTCAAATATATCAAGGGTCTTAACAAAGTTCAGGAGGGAAACATTCTTCAAAGGAAGAGAAGTATTAGAATTCGAGGACATACACTGAGACTGGAGGGGGGGAGGTTCAGGGGAAATTTAAGGAAAAATTACTTCACAGAAAGGGTAGTGGATAAGTGGAATAGCCTCCCATCAGAGGTGGTAGAGGCTAAGACTGTAGAGCAATGTAAACATGCTTGGGATAGGCATATGAATATCCTTACAAAGAATTAAGGTTCAAAAAGGGTTGAGATTGCCTAAAGGATAAAAAAAAAGGGTCAGACTAGATGGGCCAAGTGGTTCTTATCTGCCGTCAAATTCTGTTTCTATTATAGTTAATATAACTAGTCCTAACATAAAAATAACTAGTCCTATAATAAGACTGCATAGGAGACCACAAATAGGTTGAACTCGATGGACAATTGTCTTTTCTCATATGTCCTAGAGATGCTGGGGTCACCATAGAACCATGGGGTATAGACTGGATCTGCAGGAGACATGGGCACTAAGACTTTCAAAGGGTGTGAACTGGCTCCTCCCTCTATGCCCCTCCTCCAGACTCCAGTTTTAGAATTATGCCCAGTGAGACTGGACGCACTACAGGGGAGCTCTACTTAGTTTCTCTGGAAAAGACTTATGTTAGGTTTTTTTATGTTCAGGGAGACTGCTGGCAACAGTCTCCCTGCTTCGTGGGACTTAAGGCCCATACACACTTGACGATAAAATGAACAACGTCGTTCATTTTAGCCCTCATCAATGACGTCGTTCATTATATCGTCAAGTGTGTATGCGACCAACGATGCGCGGCCCCGCGGGACGTTAACGTCCATCGTTTATCTGTGGAGCATGTATGATCAATTTACACTATGGTCGTTACCGACCATAGACGTCGTTGAATGTGTATGGGACCAACGACGATGTCGTTCCCCGGACACACCCAACTTCATTACACTGGACACGTGCAGCGGAGCAAGACAGCACCAGGAAGGAGCAGGAGATTTTTAAAGCAGTTGGTAAGTTGGCTGCTTGTTTTCTACAGTCGGGGGGGTGGGGGGGGGGGGGTCATGGGTTTGGTGCCAGGGGGCTGTCTGTTTGGTACTGTGGGGGCATGTATTTTTTGGCACTGTGGGGGCATGTATTTTTTTGGCACTGTGGGGGCATGTATATTTTGGCACTGTGGGGGCATGTGTATGTATTGGCACTGTGGGGGCATGTTTATTTATTGGCACTGTGGGGGCATGTGTATATGTTTGCACTGTGGGGGCATGTGTACAGTGGCACCAGGGCCGGCTCCAGGCACGTTCCACTCAAGCGGCCGCACAGGGCGCTACTCTTCAAGGGCACCGCTATTTATTGTGCCATATTGGAGCCGGCTCCTGGAGCTCTGCCTCTCATAACAGCTGTTCCAGTCCGCCCCTCCTAGCAGTGGCTATAATGATAGGGGAGTGTTGTAGGTGGACCAGGGCTGGCTTATACTGTAGAGTGTGTGCTCTGTGCGGCATCTGTGTGTGATGTCAGACGCGGCCTAATGATGTCCCTGCCCGCACACAGTGTAATGCGGTGTGTGGCCAGTGCCCATAAGAGGGATAAGTGCGACTTCAGGCAGGGGGCCACCGGAGATGGGAGTGAGGGGCAGAACAGCCACATGCTGCGCTCTCCTCCCCTCACATAGACTAGCGGTGGCAGCGCGGGAGCAGCAGGACGAGGCCAGTGGCAGTAAGCAGCACTGCAGGGGGCACATGTATCTGACACTGGGGGGCACTTGTATCTGGCACTGTGGGGAGCATGTGTATCTGACACTGTGGGGGAATATTATGTGTATCTGGCACTGTGTGACATTATGTGTAAGGAACACTACTGTGGGCGTTATGCGTAAGGCTGCTAATTGTGTGTGTAGAGGTAGAAAAGGTATTTACAGTTCGGTAATATAAAGTCGCGCGGAGCGCACGTGCAATTTTCTCGCCCGGCCCTGATTGGCACTGTGGGGGCATGTATATATGTTGTCACTGTGGGGGCATGTGTACCAGGGACGTGCAGTCAGGGGAGGCAGTGCCCCCCTGTCATAATGATTGAAAGAATAAAAAGAAGATATTTATAACAGAGTCTGTGATAAATATCTTCATTTATTCTTTTAATCATTTCCCCCCTGTGTATGTGGCTGCGTGTGAGGGTGGGAGGCAGCGGGAGAGGTGCCTGCCGCTGCTAATGTTAATGGTGGAAGCGGCACCTTTACTGGTGCCTCACTGACAGGGGCGTGCATTCAGGCCCGATGAATGCATGCCCCTGTCAGTCCCCCAGATGTGATTGGCCCAGTGGATACAGTGCTGGATCCGCTGTCCAATCACTAGCGAGCCGCATACTAATTCCCCCCCCCCCCCCTGTCCCCGGCTACAGCAGGTGCCATGGGCTGTGTGGGCGCCCGCTGCATCCGCCGTCGCTGACTGAAACTAGAGGTCATTATTGACCCCTAGTGTCTGAGCGGTGCTACTATGGGAGAGACGTCATGATGCCTCTACCATAGTAGAGAGGAGTCGGCGGCCGGAGACGGAGGGCAGCACAGCAGGAGCGGTAAGTATTGTCTGTGTATTTTCTTTTTTTAATGTGTGTGTGTTTGCGGTGCTACGGGGTCACCAGCACAGCTAGGGGGCACTGCTACAAGGGGCACAACAATTGGGGGCACTGCTGCAAGGGGTACAGCAACTGGGGGCACTGCTACAAGGAGCACAGCTACAAGAGGCACAGCTAAATGGGTCACAACTACTGGGGGTACAGCTACATTGGGGCACAAGTACAAGGAGATAATTGTGGCTAAGCCCCTTCCCTATGAAGAAGCCACGCCCTGGGCGCCACAAGCGGTAGCGGTAGGGGTCATCGGCAGGATTCGGAGGACATTATGGCTGTAGTGCCTGAGCAGCCACTGACCTCACCGCACGCCACTGATGTGTACATTGGTACTGTGGGGGCGTGTGTATTTTCTGGCACTGTGGGGGCATGTATACATGTTGGCACTGTGGAGGTATACATAGATATATATATATATATATATATATATATATATATATATATAATTATTTTTTGTCATTTGTTTTCTCTTTAATTCCTTTTTTTTTTGTCATTTGTTTTCTCTTTAATTCCTTATTTATTTTTTTTTATTTTTTTTTTACAGCTATGTCTATTGAATTCACAGACCATGATTTCTGGACTGGATTCATTGAATTATACCGAAGCCATGAGTGTCTCTGGAGAGTTAAGTCCAAGGAATATGTCAATAGGGAGAAGAAGTTGAAGGCATACCAGGAGCTCATAGATTACAGTAAAGGCAGAAACAGTCAAGCGGACATCCGGTGGGTTAAGAAAAGAATCCAAAACTTCCGAACAGTGTTCCACAAAGAACACAAGAGAGTGATCGAGTCTCAACGTTCCGGTGCAGGGTCTGAAGAAGTTCGCAGACCATCACTGTGGTACTATAACCTGCTCATGTTCACCCTGGAACAAGAACCCAGGGCGGAGTCAGTGTGCTCAGCTATGCCGGAGTCGCCCGAGGGAGTTCTGGAGGAGGAAGTGGGCACTGAGGAGCTGGTAAGTAGATATATAGTATATATGGTAAACACACCCTACACCACTTTTGTTTTTGTTTATTTCCTTTCTTTTCACTGCTTTTATATGTCCATTGCCCCTGTTTTTTGTATTTTTTTTTTACTTTTTTTTTCAAGAAAACTGCTAATAGTACAAATTCTTTGGTTCAATTACAGCTTTCACCCTTGGCGACTGAAGGCAACCCTCCCATCGCTGAGCACGCAGAGCTGGAAGTCATTGAGGTTGAACCCGTGCCACCTCAGCCGTCTCAGCCACCAACCAGGAGACGTCGGGTGGGACCGCGGACTTCCAGTTCTGGAGAGGAACGTACACATCAGTTTCTGAACCGTGCGGAGGAGATTCTTCAAAGGCCCCCGGATGAACAAATGATTTTCGGGATGAATATTGCCTGCGAAATGCAGTCGCTGGAACCCACCCAGCGACAGCGTTTCAAACCCATTGTATATGATGCGCTAGTATGTGCGCAAAATGGCCAATTGCCTGAGCGCCTCATACTGCCATCACATACATTGCGTTGGCCCACTCCCCCAGTCACAATGACTAGCTTTTCCTATCCGTCGCATCCCCCACAACCAAATCCTCCTCCGCATCAGCCACCCTCCCATACATTTTTGCGGGCCCCTCCACCGCCTTCCACCATTCCCAATGTCTCGAGTGATACCCACTCTGCTTGGATGAGTGCGCAGGCCACTCTCCAAGATGATCCGTTTTTTTTCAATATGTAATTTTTATTTTCCGTTTTTTTGGACCTCAGAAATTGTTGTGTGCGACCCCTTGGGTTCTTGTTCCAGGTTGTCCATGAGTGGGAAAGAGTGCCACGGTGATGGTCTCGAACTTCGTTTGGACTCTGTTACTGGATGTTGAGTCTTGTGACCTCTTGTGTTCTTTTGTTGGTCACTATTCGGAAAATGGATTCTATTCTTGACCCTATGGATGTCGCTTTACTGGTTTTGCCTTTACTGTACTCTATATGCTCCTGGTTTGCCTTTTTTGTTACGGCATCCCTATTGACATATTCTTTTCTCCAGAGACACTCAGCGGGCTGGTATGTTCAATGAATCCAGTCCAGAAATGTTATTTTTTTAAGTTATTAAAAAAACAAAAAAACAACAAAGTGTTGAGTGTTAATTTACACCCTGCCTAGGGCTACAGTGTGATTGTGTGGGGGTTTTGCAGTGGGGCATCTAGGGGTATAAATAAAAATTTTATGGGTGAAGTGGTACATTTTCTATTAGGACAACATGGTGCCTGAGCTGTTTGTGTTTGTTTTGTTAAAAAAAACACATGGTAAACTGACATGGAATGACCCCTATATGAGGATGTGGTGATCCTGTGTTGAGAACAGGCAGCCACAATACACGCAGTGTTTCATGCGCAGTGAGTCTGCAAGCAGACTCTTTGCGCTTGTTCCACTGCCGACATTCAGGCAGGTGGGATGCTGCTGTGAGTATTTTAACAGCCTTCTTCCCAACTGACAGTAATGAATCCCAACATACGCAATGTTAAATGCTTGTAACTACCATGTTATAAGCTAACTTATGACACATGCAAAGCAGTAGGTGAAAACATAAAAGTAATTTTATTGAATAATAAAACACACAATTGCAGATGTGAAAAATTATTATATTTAATACCAATACAGTAACAGCAGGTGTAAAAGAAGAATTTATTATTTTAACCTGGCCTTTATTAAATCATTTCGTCCTGCCAATCCACTGCCCCATCTCCATTGAAATAGGCCAGGTATTCTTCCCTGACCCTTTTCGCATCTGTAGGGTTCACTACTGTAGCTTCTGGTCTACATACAGGTGTGAAACAGGTATTTCTCACAATTTCTGTAGGCTCTGGCCGTGCTGGGTTGCGAGGTGGCATCTTCTTTTTTCTAAGTAGATTGTGCAGGGCACAACATGCTAACACCACCCAATTAATTTTATCTACTCTCAGGTTTATTGCAGTGTGGAAAATACAAAACCTATTACTTAGAATACCAAAGGCATTCTCTACTGTCCTGCGTGCCCTTGAAAGATGGTAATTGTATACCCTCTTCTCTGTTGTTAATCCTCTTTTAGGATAAGGTTTCATAACATGCTCATGCAAAGCAAAAGCCTCATCAACAACAAAGACAAAGTTCAAGCCATTTGTGCAATGTGAGGCAGGTGGAAGTTCGAGGCTTCTTGATACGAGTCTCTCGTAAAATAGGGTGTCCTTAAAGGACCCCCCATCAGATGCACAGCCATTTTTTCCAACGTCAACGTACAGGAAATTGTAGTTTGTATCAACTATAGCAGGGCTGGCCAAACCGGTCCTCGAGATCTACCAACAGTTCACATTTTCCAGACCTCCTAGCTGGTGCACAGGTGTAGTCATTACTAATTAAGATGTGCTGCATTCATTCCTAACTGACAATTCTACAGATCTCCAGGAGGCCTGGAAAACGTGACCTGTTGGTAGATCTCGAGGACCGGTTTGGCCAGCCCTGAACTATAGCCATCATCACAATGCTAAAGTAACCCTTGTAGTTGTGATACAAGGACCCAGAATTCACAGGTGGGATTATCTGGATGTGCTTCCCGTCTATGGCTCCTCCACAGTTGGGGAAATTCCACCGTTCATTAAAATCAGCAGCAATATTAAGCCAGTCCTCCTCAGTTGAGGGCAACTACAGAAAAAAATAGCAAAGAAAAAATGAATACATTTAATCCTTGATATATATTCAATGTGAGGGGGTGTGAATGGGTTATAAATCGAAAAAAAAATTGCGTGGGGTCCCCCTTCCTATGCATAACCAGCCTCGGGCTCTTTGAGCCGGTCCTGGTTGAAAACGTACAGGGGAAAAAATGACTGGGTTCCCCCCATATTTAAACAACCAGCACCGGGCTGTGCGTCCTGTCCTGGTTAATAAAATACGGGGGACAAAACACAAAGGGGTCCCCCATATTTTTTAAACCAGCACCGGGCTCCACTAGCCAGAGAGATAATGGCACACCCGGGGGACACTTTTATTGTAACCAATGATGGGAACTTTGCGGTCTGCGGTTAACCGCAAAGTTAATTGGGGTCACTCTTGTGGGTGACAACTGATGTTGTTCGGGTTTATTCTCCCACCAAATCCCTACAAATACAAATCTTAGTAAATATACCCCCTTGAGTCTGACTGTATATTATAAGGGGGAAGGGGGGGAATGGTGGCAGGACTTTATAAAGGGGAGCAGCAAATTAGGTTTGAAGGAGAAAACATATAGTAAAATGTTCTTACCTTAAAGTACTGCTGTCTAAGGACGGAGTATATAGCTTTGCAGGTCTCTGGAATTATGACCCCCAAAGCCTGCGGTGAAATGATAGCCCCGAATTTCAGGTCTTGCAAGGACCTGCCAGTGGTCAGGAATCGAAGGGTTGCAATAAGCCTTTCGTGAGTAGGTATAGCCCTGCGCAGCTTTGTATCCTGCCTTTCGATTTTAGGCCTCACCAGAGCCAACAACTCCGTGAACGTGGCATCATCCATGCGCAAGAAGTTCCGAAAGTCATCCGGGTTGTTCTCGCGGATTTCAGAGAGAAGCACCGTGTGAGAGAGTGCATCCCTCCGCAAAAGCCACTGCTTTGACCAGCAAGAGCGAAACCTTCTCCGTTTCTGCAACCTCTCCCTCTCAGCTAACAATGCGACTCCAGCAACTGCTACCATCACTTTGTAATGAAAGGGATCCATCACCAAATAAAGATGTAGCAAAGTACAGATAAAATAGCAGTATGAGAATGTTCAGCTGGTATAGACCAAACCAAACTAGGCAAACAGCATGAATGCATATATTTTAAAATGGCTGATGCTATTTATTCCCTCAATATGTCCTGCCCACTCTCCACTATTTATGCCAGCCCTGTGTTTATTCTTTATCCAAGTGATAGCCCTGTTGCCAGGCCATTATTTAAATAATAGGGGAAATGGTTCTAAATTGCACACCCTCCAGTAATGAAAGGTGCTATGCTGCTGAGAATAAAGTAGTACACACAGACAAAAGGGGGTGCAGATGCACTAAGCGATCATTACAGTATAATTTGGTATATCATAAGAGGTTGTTAGTATATCGTTGGCCAGTGATATTGGCCTACCCACCAATTGTCCAGGTCACCTCTTGTCGGGCAGGTTCCTAACACTATGGGGCCAACATCCGGAACGCAGGAAACCCCCAAACATGATCCAGCAAAGGACCCCCCCCCCAGGGCATCACACTAAAAAATAGTGATAATAAAGGGATATAAAGTGTGAGTATATGGAGGTCCCTACTATGAGTTTAAAGGTAGAGAGTATGTGAAAAAAAACTTGGGTCGGCGTTTGGACGTAAGGTCCCCCGTGCCTGTTCTGGCTGGAATGTCTCAGGGCATCACCATTTAAATACACAGTCACTTTTTATATCCTGTTTGTCTATTTATGTATGCACATTTTTTTTCACATACTCTTTACCTTTAAACTCATAGTAGGGACCTCCATATACTCACACTTTATATCCCTTTATTATCACTATTTTTTAGTGTGATGCCCTGGGGGGGTCCTTTGCTGGATCATGTTTGTGGGTTTCCTTCGTTCCGGATGTTGGCCCCATAGTGTTAGGAACCTGCCCGACAAGAGGTGACCTGGACGATTGGTGGGTAGGCCAATATCATTGGCCAACGATATACTAACAACCTCTTATGATATACCGCATTATTTAAATAAACTGTCCAGCTTGGATGCTATTTATTCCCTCAATATGTCCTGCCCACTCTCCACTATTTATGCCAGCCCTGTGTTTATTCTTTATCCAAGTGACAGCCCTGCTGCCAGGCCATTATTTAAATAAACTGTCCAGCTTGGATGCTGAATGATCGTTGGTCGTTAGTCGTTTGTGTAGTGTATGCTCATGTCGTTTGCTCAGCTGTTCAAGGGAAGTCGTTGACGATGTGTGCATCGTCAAGTGTGTATGGGCCTTTAGGGGAGAGAAGTATGACCAACTTCTAGTGAGTTAAATGGCTCTGCTTCTGGCTACAGGACACCATTATCTCCTGAGGGTGCTGATCACTGGGTACGCCTAGATGCTCACTCCCACAGCCGGCCGTCACCCCCTTTCAGAGCCAGAAGACAGGTGAGTAGCAGAAGAAAAGACCTCTTCAGTGATGGTATTTCTGAGGTACCGCACAGCGAACGGACGCTGCGCGCCAGGCTCCCACACACAGCACTACAGGGTGCAGGGCGCGGAGGGGGGGGGTGCCCTGGGCAGCTAAAAATTCCTCAAATTCCACTGGCAAGAGGGGACGTTAGTGCCAAGGCACTGTCCTAACCCCCGCCAGTATAATTAAAAATAAGCGGGACAGAAGTGCGCCATTAAGGGGGCGGAGCTTCTTCCTCACTGCTCACACTAAGCTCTGCACCATTTCCTCTCCATTGGCTGCAGAGACACTGGTCCTTCCTCACACTGCTGACAAGTAACGGGGGGGGAGGGGTCACAGTATAAATTGGTGCAAAATACTTGATATTTAAAGCGCTACAGGTCTGGGGCAATTCCTTAGTAGTTTCAGACCCGTTTATTTGGCGCGGGGTTGTGAGCTGGCAAATCCCCTCTGTGTCTCTCTGACAGACTTTACTGTGGGTCTGTCCCCTATATGCCCAGTGTGTCTGTGGGTGATTGGTACACGTGTGTCGACATGTCTGAGGCTGAATGGTCTTCCCAGGAGGAGGCTGTATTAGGGACACAAACAGCTGGGGGGTGACCCAGTCGGCACCGCCGACGCCTGATTGGGTAAATGTTTTGAATGCCTTGAATGCTAATGTAGCTCTTATTAGTAAGAGATTAGATAAGTCTGAGTCTCAGGCCCAGGCATGGAAAAAATCTGTGGAGGATATGTTATTACAAGCTCAGGTCACCTCAGGGTCACAAAAACGTACGTTTACCCAGGTGGCAGACACTGATACCGACACGGATTCCAGTGTCGACTATAGCGATTCCAGATTAGATCCAAAATTGGCAAAGAGCACTTAGTACATGAGTGGTGGTTAGAGATGTATTACATATCACTGAGGACCCTGCTGTTCCTGATAAAAGGGTCTGTATGTATAAAGAAAAGAAACCTGAGATAACGTTTCCTCCCTCTCATGAACTGAACGCTTTATTTGAAAAAGTCTGGGAAAGCCCTGACAGAAAGTTTTAGATTCCCAAAAGGATTCCGGTGGCTTATCCGTTTCCCTCTGGGAAAAGTGGGAGTCGCCCCCCATGGTAGACAAGGCTCTGTCGCGTTTGTCTAAAAAGGTGGCTCTCCCGTCACCTGGCACGGCAGCCCTTAAGGACCCTGCGGATCGTAAGCAGGAAAATACATTAAAATCCATTTATGCGACCACAGGTACGCTACTCAGACCGGCCATTGCATCTGCGTGGGTGAGTAGTGCTATCGAAAAGTGGGCAGATAACTTGTCATCTGATATAGATGCCCTAGATAGGGTTAGCATCCTCTTGACCCTGGGTTATATCAAGGACGCTGCATCTTACCTAAAGGAAGCTGCGAGAGAGATTGGCCTTTTGGGATCAAAGGCCAATGCCATGGCAGTCTCAGCTAGGCGAGCATTCTGGATTCATCAATGGAATGCGGATGCTGACTCCAAGAAAAATATTGAGTCTCTACCATATAAAGGTGGTGTCTTGTTTGGTGACGGCCTCGCAGATTTAGTATCTACGGCTACCGCGGGTAAGTCATCCTTTTTTGCCTTATGTTCCTTCACAACAAATGAAAACACACCACTATCAAATGCAGTCCTTTCGGCCCAATAAATACAAAAAAGGGCGAGGTTCTTCCTTCCTTGCTACTAGAGGAAGGGGAAAGGGTAAAAGAGCACCAGCCGTGGCGGGTTCCCAGGAACAGAAGTCCTCACCGACTTCTGCCAAATCCAGCGCATGACGCTGGGGCTCCTCTGCGGGAGTCCGCACCGGTGGGGGCACATCTCAAACTCTTTAGTCAGTTCTGGGTTTGTTCGGACCTGGACCCATGGGTTGTACAATTAGTATCCCAAGGGTACAAACTGGAGTTTCAAGACGTTCCCCCTCGCCGATTTTTCAAATCGGCCTTACCAGCTTCTCTTCCGGACAGGGAGGTAGTTTGCGACGCAATACAAAAGTTGTGTCAAAATCAGGTCATCGTCAGAGTTCCCCAGTCACATCAGGGAGAAGGCTTTTATTCACGCCTGTTTGTGGTCCCGAAGCCGGATGGTTTGGTCAGGCCAATCCTAAACCTGAAATCCCTAAATTTCTACCTAAAGAAATTCAGATTCGAGATGGAGTCTCTCTGAGCAGTGATCTCCAGTCTGGAGGAAGGGGATTTTATGGTGTCGGTGAACATAAAGGATGCCTACTTGCATGTTCCTATTTATCCTCCGCATCAGGCTTACCTGAGATTTGCAATTCAGGATTGTCATTACCAATTTCAGACGTTGCCGTTTGGTGAAAATCCTCGGAGCCGTGGACAGACCAAAGTGATGGTGGAAATGATGGTTCTCCTTTGCAAGCAAGGAGTCACGATTATCCCGTACTTGGACGATCCCCTGATAAAGGCGAGATCCAGGGACCAGTTGGTGCAGAACATTGCACTCTCCCTGACAGTTCTTCAGCAACATGGTTGGCTCCTGAACTTGTAAAAATCACAGTTGATTCAGACGACACGGTTGTCGTTTTTGGGAATGATACTGGACACAGAACTGCAGAGTTTTTCTTCCAGTGGAAAAGGCTCTGGAAATTCAGAGTCTGTTCAAACAAATTCTGAAACCAGCAAGAGTGTCAATCCATCAATGCACTCGGTTGCTGGGGAAAATGGTTGCAGCCTCCGAGGCCATTCAGTTTGGCAGATTCCATGCCAGAGTGTTTCAGTGGGACCTGTTGGACAAGTGGTCCGGCTCCCACCTGCACATGCACCGAAGGATAATCCTGTCTTCCAAGACCAGAATATCACTCCTGTGGTGGCTACACAGTTCTCACCTCCTAGAGGGGCGCCGGTTCGGGATCCAGAACTGGATCCTAGTGACCACGGATGCAAGTCTCCGAGGCTGGGGAGCAGTTACACAGGGGGAAAACTTCCAAGGAAGATGGTCAAGCCAGGAAACTTGTCTTCACATAAACATTCTGGAGTTAAGGGCCATTTACAATGGCCTTGTGCAAGCGGAACATCTTCTTCGCAATCTGCCCATATTGATCCAGTCGGACAATGTTACTGCAGTAGCGCACATAAACCGCCAGGGCGGAACAAAAAGCAGAGCGGCGATGGCAGAAGCCACAAAGGTTCTCCGCTTGGCGGAAAAGCATACAAGCGCTCTGTCAGCAATCTTCATTCCAGGAGTGGACAACTGGGAAGCAGACTTCCTCAGCAGACACGATCTCCATCCAGGAGAGTGGGGCCTCCATCAAGAGGTCTTCACAGAAGTGACAAGTCATTGGGGAATTCCTCAAATAGACATGATGGCGTCTCATCTCAACAAGAAGCTTCAGAGGTATTGTTCCAGGTCGAGGGATCCTCAAGCGATAGCAGGATGCTCTGGGGACACCATGGGTGTTTCAGTCGGTATGTGTTCACTCCACTTTCTTTCATTCCAAAAGTTCTAAAGATCATAAGAACAACAAAGGTTCAAGTGATCCTCATTGTCCCAGTCTGGCCAGGGAGGGCTGGGTATCCAGATCTTCAGGAATTGCTCATAGGAGATACCTGGCCTCTTCCTCTATGCGAAAACCTGTTACAGCAGGGGCGGTGCGTGTATCAAGACTTACCACGGCTACGTTTGACGGCATGGCGGTTGAATGCCAAATCCTAGCCCGAAAGGGTATTCCCAGTGAAGTCATTCCCACACTTCTTCAGGCCAGGAAAGGAGTAACGTTGAAACATTACCACCGTATTTGGAGAAAATATATATC